>NC_092162.1:51332137-51594637 GCF_045791955.1 Oncorhynchus clarkii lewisi | reverse complement strand
GCCAACAAGTCCTCAGCATATGTGGGAACTCCTTCAAGACTGTTGGAAAAGCATTCCTGATTGAGAGAAGCTGATCGAGAGAATGCCAAGATTGTGCAAAGCTGTCATCAAGGCAAAGGGTGGCTATTTGAAGAATCCCAAATATAAAACATATTTTGATTTGTTTAACACTTATTTGGTTACTACATGATTCCATATGTGTTATTTCATAGTTTTGATGTCTTCACTATAAAATAGTACAAATAAAGAAAACCCCTTGAATGAATAGGTGTTCTAAAACTTTTGACCAGTAGTGTACCTTTAAACCAATTTCAAATGGCATATTTAAAAAAAAAAACTATAGGGGCCTATATTCTTGTTAATTGCCCAATCTCTCATATACTAATATTTTTCCATTTTTGATTTGTTATAGTAAATCCAATATTTCAGATATAAATAGGGGCTTACCTAATTAGTCATGAGACATTTTTAAACCAAAGTAATGTCACAGTTTTGTATTGCTAGCTATAGAAAGGGACTGTGGTATCATTTGACTCTGTTCACATGATGTAATACTATGGTCATGTAGACATAATGTCTTCTATATTACCATTCCCCATGGTTACATTTGTGGAATACTATAGATTCCAACAAGCGACCGGGGGCCCTGTTACTGCTTATGTCGCTTATGCCTGGGGCCAGCCCTGGGTGGCACCTGATATGTTGAGTTAGTAGATTAACAATAGCTAGATGAAGTATGTGGTTGAGTGTCACTTGTCTGTGTCAATAGCAGAATCACAGCAGAAACACACACCTGTCATAGGCTAATAATTGGTAAATTATTAGAATCATAATTTGTTTAATTGTAGCATACACTATTGGTGTCTCCTATTCAATCACCTCATTACACTTTAGGCCTAAGTTATTTAGAATGAATTAGGCTATTCCAGAGCCTTATATTGAGATAAATAATCTATAATCCAAATATAAGGCTCTGGTCTACTACATTAAATGTGACTTTATTAGTCTATGTGGCATGAACCTTGGTGGCTAGAGCATGAGAACAGTTTGTAGAAGCCCTATAGTCAGGGCCGGCTCTAGTCTTTTGGAGGCCCTAAGCAATATTTGGTTTGGGGGAATGCTAACAAGCAGGCCAAATCTTGACAGCAGAAAGTTTTAAAGTTAATTTCCTGCAATTCTACAAATTTTGCCTTGGGGCAGGGAGACATTTTTGCTGTTTTAAAGCAAGTTTTCTGCAGTTCTACCCATTTTGCCATTGGGCGGAGAGAGCATTTGGCAATTTTATAACACATTTCTTGCAATTCTACTCATTTTGCCCGCTTATGTTGCTTATGCCTGGAGGCCAAAAAGGTATAAAAGAAATAGGCATATGAAGAATAGATTATTAATGTACAGAAAGATGTGAGTGGAAAAAGAGTTCAAACGATGGGAAAAAAACAAAGATATTGATGAGGTAAGATTACATCATCATGTGTAGGCCTATATAATTTTGATTGCAAAATTAATATACTGGCTATAGGGATATAAGAGCTTCACAGGAATACCGAAAGGCTATACATCATGAAGGGAGGGGCCTGGAGAAATTGGAGTGGGTTGTTGGTAGCTGAGCCATTGTCAAGAACTGGATAGCAACAGCAATAGAGTACCGCTGCCATGGTCGCGGTGGGAGGAGGCGACGCGGAATTCACCAACCAAAGGAGCCGGAATCACTCTGACACTGTTCAACACCGACCGAATGCAATTATAAACAACGGTATTAGAATATGAATAAATACATCCGGGGCTAGGGAAAATACAATAGGTTTAGTGGTGGGCTTGACACGTCATGTTTGAAGTTAAGTAAATGCATGAACAATTGCGAATAGGCCTAGAGCCTATGGTAGACTGGGTCATTTGAAGCATTCAACTTGATCCGATCCTTTCAGAATTCATGAACAGATGATGTTGATAATAATTCATCAACGAGGGCTGATGACGAGACACCAACACCCCAGTTGCATCGCATTCGCAAATGGGTAGACCTGTATCGATGCTGTCATAACGGAAATTCGCCCAGTGAATAATACAGCTACCGATTGTTATAGCCTCGAGTCCATAATGCGGTTCCCTGTTGTAATTTACCATAGGGCATAGATCACACAAATGGCACTTAAATCTGCAGTGGTGTGTGTCGACTATAATAACCAGATGATATGACGGGCCTACATGTACAGTTTGTCTATGGCATGCGTCATGGGGCTGCATGAATCATAACAGAAATAGGCTATGTTGTAGCCCCAAAAAATGGGTTTCACACACGTTAACGAATTAACCAGGTACCAGAGGGGAAAAAAATAAGGCTACGTGGGGCCTAGAAGTAATAACAAAACAATTACATAGGAAGGTGAAAGGAAATCTTACCTTATTTATTATGCTTGTCCCCGAGACAAAGGCTTAGGATTTTATTCTAGGCCGCTTGTTGCAGTCCACATTAAATATAAAATGATTCAAAGATCATGGTAAAGCAACAGTAAATGGCATAGAGGGGTCAACAAAACGAGCATAAATTCCAAATATAATCCACAATGAATGTCGACATCCTTCACAATTAAATGACTGAAAACATCATTTATACAGGGTATTGTCACCTCAGTAGAATCAGATCTTAATGCACATATATTTTTACTTTTGCACGGCTCCCCCGTCAATTAAGCCTGTTGCAGACTTCTGAAATAAACACAGGTTTTAAAGAACAAAAAGGATCGTTTCCTCTTTTTTCGTGTGCATGTCATGTCTTCGGGTTTTCCATAAAGCTCTCCCAATGTTCAGCAATAAATTCCCATCACACTGACAGAATAGAACAAATGGGTCAATTCCAATTCTGACAATCTTTTCTGTTTTCAAATACTTATTTCTCGGTGTCATCAACTGGATCCTATCACTGGTAAACGCATCTCAATTTTGAAAATAACGGTGTTCATATTAAGGAACATCACGCTTTTATTGTGGGTCTTGCTCTGCTTGTTGGATTCTCCATCAAAAAAAGAGACGCCTTTTTTCGACCATTCTAGTCTCCTGTGATTTTATACTTTCAGTGATAACCCATCCGCTTCCATATTCAACTGTAGGCCAATATGCGGACTCCGTTCAGAGTGCAGTCATCCTTTTTGAAAATATGTACACTGAGTCTGTAGGCGCCCTATATATTTAAAAATGCACCCGTCAGGTTTGGTCTTTGATGGGATTTAAAAAACGATTCATTGTTTGCGGTGATAAATCCCAAATCCCAGGTCTTTCACGGACATGTCAAGTCGTTCGGAATCCATCCTCAGTCATTGTATAAATAATGGAAACTAGAAATGACCTAAATGAAATGGCTGTTAGCAATGGTGAATTGGAAACAGCGTCTCTCGTCTATGCGCGGAGCCTCGGGTTTCCCTCGGCTCCCTTCGGAATTAGCGAGGTAAGATTCGGGATCTTCCGGAATAGGACAGGCGCGTAGTACCGTGTTCGAGAGAAAAAAAGAATCCGTGTGATACACAATCTGTCACATAACTTCACTACATGGAAAGGATATTGGAAATATTATCTCCCCTCTTCATGATATGACAGTTTGAAGTTACTGTGCCCCTTTTTTTTAACAAAGCATATATTTCAATTGCTGTAGGCTAATGTTTTTAATGTTGTTGCATTCCCATCATGGTGGTTGGCCCTATAATAAAGTATTACTTGACCTGATCATGTGATAGCAAAGTATATTTATATGTAAATATAGATTGTTTATACAGTGAGCTCCAAAAGTATTGGGACAGTGACAATTGGATTTGAAATGATATATGCTACCAGGATTACGGATAGTCCTGAATGAATCGTGAATAATGATGAGTGAGAAAGTAACAGAAGCCCAAATATCATACCGCCAAGACATGCTAACCTCTCACCATTACAATAACAGGGGGGATTAGCATTTTTTGGTGGGTATGATATTTGTGCGTCTGTTACTTTCTCACTCATCATTATTCACGATTCATTCAGGACTATCCGTAATCCTGGTAGCATCCACATTAATGTAGAAGTGTTTAGAAACATATTATATTCTTATTTACATTAAAAGTGTCTCGAAAATAACACAATACATTATTTACCATAGCCATTGTATCATTTCAAATCCAAAGTATTGGCGTACAGAGCCAAACCAACAAAAAATGTGTCACTGTCACAATACTTTTGGAGCTCACTATATATCAAGGGTCAGACTGAAGCAACAGCTGCCACTCTAGAGAGCTAAAGAAAAAGTCAGGTGCACTGCTATTTCTCATCTGGCTTTAGTTTAGATGACTATCTGTTTAGATTTTTTTTTTTTACTTGAATCATCCTCATCCTCATCAACATAATAATCATCATAGTAATTATAATCACAATCATCATCATCATCCTCAACCCCATCTTCATCCTTATCTTCGTTATTATCACCATCATCACTATTATCATCTCTACAAATACTTCCATAGTATTAGTGAAGGTCAGACTGCATTGTGGATGCATCAGACCACATGGCTTCACCAGGTGATGTTGATATTGACATAAAAAGCGGTGCTGTAAGTCACTTCCCTTGTAAGGCTCTTGGTGCCCAATCATTTAATCCTGCTCTAAATCCCTGGTAAAAAGGTGTTTTGTCTCGGCATGACACAACACTGTGCCGAGTGCCGTCATGCCTGCCTCGACAGCTGTCTAAACCGCTGGAAGCTAGGGGACCAGATGGCATCGCCTGACAAAGGGAAATATTTAGGAAAGAGAACCGGACATGTTTTTTGGGAGTAATTCTCCCAAAAATCATAGCAACAATCCATTGGAGGTTTTTCTTCATTCTGTGGGGCCAGGGAAGAATGTAAAACAGTATTTTTTAAATTCAATTTGTGTCCTAGTATAAGCTTGTTCAGCCAAGGTCAATGTCAAAGTAAATGGTGAATATGACATAATAATGGACTTCTAGGAACTTCTTGCCATTGTGTGTATGGCAAACAAGGCATATAGTGTGCATCCACCAACCGGGAAGCCTGGTCCCAAGTAAGATCTTGGCTGGGAGGCAAAGTGAACTGTAGCCTGTCCCTACTGGTCATGATTCCTGGACAACTGTTCCTATCTTTGTTGACAGGCCATAAAAAATAGCTGCATATCATATGGAGTAGTCTAGGAACCTGCAGTCTTTGATGTGTAGGCCAAGTATCTGGGGAGTCTATGACCCAATGCTATCTGGAAGAGCTGGGCTTATTAACCCCCATTGTTTATATTGTATGGTACTAATATTAAGATGAGAATATAGTATTAAGCTTAGCAAAACTATGGATTGCAGATTCTGTATGTCTTTAGAATACTTTATTAATACAATTACTTAAAGCTGTAATTTGGGTGAACTTTCCCTTTAAAAGATATAGTTCATCTCTCTCAATAACTCACATGTTTAGGGTTCATCTGTTGGTATGACAACAGTGTTATCTGAATGGTCTGTTAAACTGATGGGTATTTCCCTAGAAAGGGGGCCAGACTTAAGTTTATATTGAATGAGAATATAAAATACTGTTGTGTAATGTTTACCATTGGGTAGTTAGAATTAAATCAAATGACCTCAAGGTTGTTATACTGTATACGGTGGTACTGGAACTAAGACATCTCAATTCCATCTGCATTAATCAACGTCAATGTTAGCTCTATACAGGATGAACCACATATGAGTATTAGCAAGTAAAGTCATTATCTAACTCTATATAATAACCCTGTACTAAATTACTAATACTGTATGTTGGCCATTGTCATAAAATAGTAATAGAAAAAGGCCACCTTGAAATTTGATTAGACTATTTTCAATGACAAGGTATTAATACAGCAAGGCTAATGAGTTCTGAAATATGTTTTAGGACAAAACATTTGGTCAATCTGTATTCAGTCAAAGTCATGTGATATCAATGGATATATTTCTGTAATTTTCAGTGTATTTTGTTGCTTCAGTTAGCAGATTAAACTATTGGTTTTGAACAAATAGATTTGTGATGATGAATGAAAATAGGCCTACTATCATACAGTAGCTGTTACAGAATTTCCAAATTATATCCTAAAAATTTGAAAAACACACCATGGCATTAATAAAAAAACAGTTATGAAAAACAAACCCCACAAAGGTTTTTGTCAAGGCCTGTATTCAGTTGTTATCTAATAAGGGTAACGTTTGATAAGAATGTATTGAAAATGAAATTGAGATGCTCAAGTCGACAGCTTCCTTGCAACTTCCTGTGGTGTATTTTAGATAGATGACCTTTGAAAACCTGAAAAAGAACTTTTCAGAACAAAGTGTTTACACCTGCTTAGAATGCCGTACTTTACCTCGCGTGGACTTCCCCGTTGCGTAATGGACTATTTTTCGTTGGTTATGCTAATGTTTCCTCTGTAAAATGCCTTGCTAACAATTTTCGGTGGTGATGGTGGTATTAATGATAATGATGATCATCATCTTTATTACAGCTTTAAAGATGAAGTAAAGTAGACACAACAACAGCAAGAAATTACATTTCTCATGAGAAATACACATTTTGATGTCATTAGTTGTAACATTGATATTTTCATAAAGTGTTTAATTCTAAAATGATACTGATGGTAAACATTGCACAACTTCTTGCAGTAGCTTATATTCTCATTCAATATAAACCTACGTCTGGCCTTCATTCTAGGGAACTTTTCATGCTATTACTGTTTTGAGCATATACTACTGTTTGTCACAATGAAAATGTAACCTTCAGCAAGTCACGATTATGACACACTTGAGGTCAACAACTGCCTACTTTCACCACCACTCCTCTCACGCGAGGAAAGAGGAAAAGTTGAATCAGAGACATATTCATTTCATTATGAATCACTTTCAAATCAATATGTAGGAGGTAAGGATGCAAATTCACTAAAAAGTACTTTTCGAATGTCTTGTCAGCAAGTATCAATACACTATGTGTGGTCAGGAATGTCAGAATGTGTGGTAAAAGACAGAACAATCTGTGTCCTTTCTCTGTTCCACCGCAGAATGAGGTTAATTTCATTGTTTTCCCTCAGCTGTGTTTTACATTCACACGAGAATACAAGTTTCAGGCGAATGTGTCTTGGTACACATGATAAATCCTACACCTCATAGCCAGTCCAAGAGTTAAATGGGTGAAAGCAGTTAGGAGAGTACTCTGGAAAGTTATTTAGGGATCTGGTTTGGAGACAGTGCTGGGTAATTGTAGGCTAGATGCAGGGTTTAGAGCCTGCAGATAGCACTGCAGAGAGTGTAGGCCCCTCAGGGTCATTGTGTCCTGTAACGTGGTCTGATAGACTAGACATAACATAGTAAATGTAAATCCGGGACACTCAAATTAGTAAAATATTTACATTTGGTATGGTTACATAAGACAGATGGTTACTTAAGACAAAAATGAAAGTGGTTGGTCAGCGTGGATGGGTGGGTGTATAACCTGAATGTCTAGCAAACCAAAGGTTGCAAGTTCTCATCACGAGTAACTTTAGCATTTAAGCTAATTAGCACATTTTCAACTGCTAATTACCTTTTAGCTACTTTGCAACTTAGCATGTTAAGTAACACAAATGTCTAGCAATCCAAAGGTTGTGAGTTCGATTCTCATCACAGACAACTTTAGAATTTTAGCTAACAAGCAACTTTTCAACTACTTACTACTTTTTAGCTACTTTGCAACTACTTAGCATTTTAGCTAACCCTTCCCCTAACCCAAACCTTAACCCTTTTAGTTAACCCTTCCCCTAACCCTAACCCTTTAACCTAACTCCTAAACTAAACCCTAACCTTAACCCTAACCCCTAGCCTAGCTAACGTTAACCAGCTAGATAACATTAGCCACCTAGCTAGAATTTGTAACATATCATAAGTTTTGCAAAATTTGTAACATAGTGTACATTTAGCAAATTCGTAACATACACTGAGTATACCAAACATTAGGAACACCTTCCATGTCGCATGCAGACAACCCAGGTTCATTTAACTTACTTATGCTAATTCAGTGCAATACGGTGGATTACCCAGTTAATCAACAGTATCACAACACAAACTCTTTCTGTACACTGCCATTGTCACGCCCTGGTCTTTTTCACCTGTCCTTGTGATTGTCTCCACCCCCTCCAGGTGTTGCTTATTTTCCCCAGTGTATTTATCCCTGTGTTTCCGGTCTCTCTGTGCCAGTTCGTCTTGTCTGTTTCATGTCAACCAGCGTGTTTTTCCCGTGCTCCTGCTATTCTTTCTTTTACTAGTCCTCCCGGTTTTGACCCTTGCCTGTTTTCTGGACTCCGTACCCGCCTGCCCTGACCTCGAGCCTGCCTGCCACTCTGTACCTCCTGGACACTGAACTGGTTTTGACCTTTTGCCTGTCCACGACATTTCTCTTGCCTACTCCTTTTGGAACTAATAAATATCAAACGCTCAAACCATCTGCCTCCTGTGTCTGCATCTGGGTCTGGCCCTGAGCCCTTATAGCCATTGTGGCTTGAAGGATTTGTTTGGAATGAAATAAGTTGTGTTTCAGACTATTGAGGGTAGGGTAAGTCACTTAAATCATGCAAGCCCTATTTGTGTCAAACCTGTCCCAGTTACAGTTACAGTCACCTCCCAAATGATTGGAACGCTTGATAAAGATGAGCATAAAAGACAGTATAAAATAGAAATTCCAAATACTGAGCTATATTGTATGATATATATATTTTTTATTATATTATTTTAAACGAATACAATTGATCAGAGAACTTGTCAAATGTATTCCCTCCTCAAAAAGATAGGGGTCGAAATGATTGGCACCCCTGTTTTCAGTACCTTTCTATACCTCACCTTGCAAGGATAACGGCACCAAGCATTTTTCTAAAATGTTTTATGAGATTGGAGAACACATTGGGAGGGATTGTAGATCATTCCACCTAAAAAATGTTGATATCAAAATATTGTGACCTTCCGTAGCTTCCTGTTTCACTGGGGTATAGTTCTTTGGCCACGCAGTGTTTGGCCTCAAATGAAGGATGCATATGCTGAAAAGAACCTCATACCTATTGTAAAATATGGTGGTAGATCTTTGATGTTATGGGGCCGTTTTGCTTCCACTGGTCTTGGGGCCCTTGTTACGGTTAATGGCATCATGAACTCTACCTAGTACCAGGATATTTTAGCCAACAACCAGGTTGCCTCTGCCAGGAGGCTGAAACTTGGCCGCACGTGAATCTTCCAACAAGACAATAACCCCAAGCACACATAAAAATCCACAAAGAAATGCTTAATTGACCCACAAAATGAAAATGTTATTTTATTATATTGTTAAACAAAATATTATTTTCTGAGCATTGTACTAGTATGAAATAATATAATTTTAAAATGTTTTTGAGGATTCAATATAGCAAAGTATTTGTATTATTTATTTTATACAGTCTTCTTTGCTCATCTTTATCAAGGGTGCCAATAATGTTGGATGTGAATGTATGTAGTACATTTTTGTTCTGTTGGCAGGCTCAAACTTTTTTGAGAAAGCTTTTCTTACCTTCAGTAACTTCCAGGTATAAATACAGACTGGATTCTGCAAACACACATTTCACACATCTGTTCCCTCTCACACATTGCGTGAGGCATCTTTAGGTGAGTGTTGAATGAAGGGGATCATGATTTTGCATTGTTCACGGTCTCTGTAATCTTAATTTGAGCATGTTATTGCTTTTATCCAACTTTATTTCAAGAATGCAACTCCTCATGGCTACCCACTGTGTTAACACACACTGAATTATACAAGGCCACATGATTATGTTTAGTCTGTATCAATAACTTTCAAATATAGCTATTGTAAAAGTTACCTGAATGTGATGTATTGGAAATGTAACAATAAGATACTTTTGAAAGAGATTAGCATCAATGTTCAAATATATTTAAACAAAAGACAAAACATGCATAGAGGTTTTTGTTTACTTGCCTAAAATAGTAATAATTAATGATGAATTAAAATATGAAGTAATTGTAATATCATCTCATCACAGAAATATACTATTGTAATATCATCTCATCACAGAAATATACTACTGATAAACCTTACATTGTGTATATTTATAAACCTGTTTTAATAAACATTTCAATTTCAAAATGCCTTTGCTCTTACCATAACCTACTTCACCATTACTGTATATATTGCTGGTAGTATAAGTGTTATTTTACGCATAATAGACGTCAAACATCATTAGTGGAATAGTACCCCCCCCCCCCCCCCCTCCTCTGACATATTTGTTACCTTTTTTCATTTTCTAGCATCTCTTCCTCCTGAGAACAGGAAGACAGAAAGTGAGCAGGAGATACAGAGTAAGGTGAGAAAACTGTCTGTTTTAGTCTGTGGCCTTTGCATTTTAGGAATGTACTTCTTTGCTTTCAGCTAGAGTATTTGTTGGCAAACCATTCTGAGCATCAGAAGGGAGATAATTCAATAGGCAAGTGTCTATCAAATTGGGTTGCGTGTTCACCAGAGGTATGCTAGGTACGCAAAACTCCAGACCATGGTGTAATCTGTAATGGTGGATTGTATGTAGCTGTGGTGTATGAGCTATTTTATAGTGTAGTCTAATGATCATGGACCTTACTCCTTTAAAAATGTAAAAAGTATCAATATTGTATACCAGTTGGGTAACATAGATGAGAGATTGTAGGCATATAGCAAAAGAGTGAAAAATGCATGTTTTGTGAAAAGTGGCTGATAGATTTTATTAAGTACACACGATTAAGAAAAGTTTGCAATGGCTGATGTAGTGATGAACCTGTTAAAAGGTGTTAACAGGTGTAAAAGTAGGCATATAAAGCATCACTAATCATTTAGGCTAAAACAATCCAATCATTCCTCTACACATTGAAACATTATGTTCAATATCTTTTTTTAACTTCTCAGTGAATGGATTATTCAATGACACCCCAGTCGACACAGCACACAAATTTGAAATGACTCTGGAATGATATCTATTACATTTTGGGTATATTATTTGAATTCAGTATGTCCAAGAGAAGAATAAATAGAAAATGATTGACAATCTCATCTTCAATAGAATTTTTAAATTGATTTGGGTTAAGACCCAAGACCTGATATTCATAACACAATGAACTGTTGATGGATTGAACTCTTCACTTGCATGGTAGTCATGATGCGAAAAGTCCTTTGTGACTAACATGGGGTCTTGTCCTGGATGTGTCTTTAATTATTAACCCATTAATGTCCATAACGGACATTTCTAATTGAATTTGGTTAACTTGTTCTCTGAGCTTACTGATGGACAAATCTGAAGATTTTTTTAAATCGAACAAAGCGTTTGTCTACTATGTACTTTTTTGATATTGTACAATATTTAGTCCTTGGACACATGTGGTTACAGTTTTTACACATTTCATGAATCAAGTTATGTACATGTTCAAATCATCAGAGCTTAAACATGTTTGGTATATATATTGCCTGGACCAATATACAGTGCCTTCTCTAAGTATTCATAACCCTTGACTTATTCCACTTTTTGTTGTGTTACAGCTTGAATTCAAAATGGATAAAAATATATATTTTTTCTCTCATCCATCTACACACAATACTCCATAATGACAAAGTGAAAACAGGTTTTTAGAAATCATTTATATAAGTATTCACAACCCTACACCCCTACTTTGTAGAAGCACCTTTGGGAGTGATTACAGCTGTAAGTCTTTCTGGGTAAGTCTCTAAGAGCTTTCCACACCTGAATTCTGCAACATTTGGCCATTATTATGAAAAAAATAGTTTGTTTATCATTGCTAGACAACCATTTTCCCAGCCCTTAACAATTACAAGCATACCCTTAACATGATGCAGCCACCACTATGCTTGAAAATATGGAGAGTGGTACTCAGTAATGTGTTGTATTGGATTTGCCCCGAACATAACACTTTCTATTAAGGACAAAAGTGAATTGCTTTGCCACATTTTTTGCAGTATTACTTTAGTGCCTTGTTGCAAACAGGATGCATGTTTTGGAATATATTTATTCTGTACAAGCTTCCTTCTTTTCACTGTGTCATTAGGTTAGTATTGTGGAGTAACTACAAATGCTGTTGATCCATCCTCAGTTTTCTCCTACCACAGCCATTAAACTCTGTAACTGTTTTAAGGTCACTTTTGGCCTCATGGTGAAATCCTTGATCGGTTTCCTTCCTCTCCGGCAACTGAGTTAGCAACGACACCTGTATATTGTAGTGACGTATTGATACACCATCCAAAGTGTAATTACTATCTTCACCCTGCTCAAAGGGATATTCAATGTTTACCAATAGGTGCCCTTGTTTGCGAGGCATTGGAAAACCTTCCTGGTCTTTGTGGTTGAATCTGTGTTTCAAATTCACTGCTCGACTGAGATAATATATAGATCATTGCATGTTTGGGGTACAGAGATGATAATAAAATAATGAAACAAAAACTATTATTTCACACAGAGTGATACCATTCAACTCACCATGTCCCTTGTTAAGCACATTTTTACTCCTGAAGTTATTTAGGCTTTCCATAACAAAGGGGTTGAATACTTATTGACTCAAGACATTTACGCTTTTCATTTCTCATTAATTTGTAAAAATATTTGATTATTCCACTGATATTATAGGGTATCTTGTATACCCCATGCCCCAAAATAATTGATATTTAATCAATTCTAAGTTCAGGCTGTAACACAACAACCTGTGGAAAAAGTCAAGGGGTGTGAATACTTTCTGGAGGCACTGTAAACATATCTAAAGAAATCCACAAACACTCTTTCTCTCTCTCACACACACACACGCACACACACAAACACACACACACACACACACACACACACACACACACACACACACACACACACACACACACACACACACACACACACACACACACACACACACACACACACACACACACACACACACACACACACACACACACACACACACACACCCCTGTAGCGTATATGTTCAGATCTTAATACATTTTGGTGTATATATTGCCTGAACCAATATATATATAAAAACAATATCCAAAGAAATACACACACACTCACACTAACACACACTCCTAGAGTATATTGTACAGTAGAAGAAAATCCAAGGCACATCTATAGAGAATGAGGCATGCTAAATAATTCTCCCTATTTATCTCCCTCTCTCACAAGCACGTGTACACACACATACCACAGACTTGATCCATGAAATGTGTAAAAAAAACAGTAACCATATGCCCATAGACTAAATATAGTATGATACAGAAACGGCTGTATTTCACAATCGACAATAAATTGAATCCTTTATTGAGTGTACACAACATTAGGAACACCTTCCTAAAATTGAGTTGCACCCCTTTTTCCTTCAGAATAGCCTCAATTCACCCGCCAGTGTTGACTCCAAGACTTCCCACAGTTGCGTCAAGTTGGCTGGATGTCCTTTGGGTTGTAAACCATTCTTGATACACACAGGAAACTGTTGAGCGTAAAAAATAACAGCAGTTGCAGTTCTTGACACCCTTAAACCGATGCGCCTGGCACCTACTACCATACCTTGTTCAAAGGCACTTCAATCTTTTGTCTTGCCCATTCACCCTCTGAATGGCACATTTATACAATCCTTTAAAAAAAACTTTATTTAACTCGACAAGTCAGTTAAGAACAAATTCTTCTTTTCAGTGACAGGTTAACTACCTTGTTCAAGTGTAGAACAGCATATTTTTACCTTGTCAGCGCAGGAATTTGATCTCACAACCTTCTGGTTATTGGTCCAACACTCTAACCACTAAGCTACCTGCCGCCCCAATAAGCAATCCATGTTTCAATTGCCCCAAGGCTTAAAAATACTTATTTAATTAACCTGCCTTCCCCTTTATCTACACTGATTGAAGTGGATTTAACAAGTCAGGGATCATAGCTTTCACCTGGATTCACCTGGTCAGTCTGTCATGGAAAGAGCAGTTGTTCCTAATGTTTTGTACACTCAGTTTATATTTGGCATATTTGGGCTTAGAACAGGTCAAATAACAATAGTATTTGTTTCTTTTGTATTTAAAAAAATATATGCTTTAGTATTTTAGATTTTTTCATATTTTCTCTAAATCCCAACTTTGATTGACACTGGAAGTGTGATCGATAATGATCATCTTAAAATCCAATGTGGCCTGTCTAGACACTTTTACTGTTGATGCCAAATTTCATGTATTCACACCAAACAGAATTTGTTCTGTGGCACATTTGGATATTATACCTAATTATAAACTGGGTGGTTCGAGCCCTGAATGCTGATTGGTTGACAGCCGTGGTATATTAGACCGTATAGGTATGACAAAACATGTATTTTACTGCTGTAATTACATTGGTAACCTGTTTATAATAGCAATAAAGCACTACTAGGGTTTGTGATATATGGCCTATATACCACGGCTAATGGCTATATCCAGGCACTCCGTTTTGCGTCGTGCGTAAGAATAGCCCTTAGCCGTGGTATATTGACCACTCCTCATGCATTATTGCTTAAATATAGTACAAGAATGTCATTTTTTCAAGAATGTGTACCGTTATCATCACATGTTGCGGTGTAATCAAAATTACCCTACATTCTGGTTTATCTGACTCTGTCAATAACTGTACTTTTTTTTACCACAAAAAAGCAAATGATGGAATATGATAATGTTTTCGGTACATCAATGTCAAAAGCTATGAATCACCTTGCAGAATTTGTACTGTTATACTTTGGTCTTCAATTGCATTACTTTTGATCTGTGAGATATACATTTTTAGGTTAGAAACCAAGAAAGCATTTAGTCTCTATGATTTATTTGCAGTGAGTCTAAAAAATAAAGTATTGAGGCTTCACAACATGCATTTAATCAGAAACTCATCAAAACATTTCAGGACGATTAGGTTGTGTTTCTAATGGACATATTGATGCTTAACCTAATTTAAAGATCAGATTAGGGTGAACAGATTAATACATGAGGGAATGAGCACAATTCTTTGTATTGTAGTTTATAGAATAATAAATGTAGGTTAAATTCTGGTGAAAGCCAATAACGATGTACTAGCCATAGTTATAAATGGAAGCTCTGAGTCAGTGTGACATGATTGTAGAGTGTGGGTTCGTAGAATGTGAGAACTGCTCATTCCAGCATTTACACCCCTCACTTGTTGTGGCTGGATTTATGCTGCATGCTAATGCCACATGAGTAATCGTGAGTAGTCGTTCATGTTCTATCTCAATTGCTTTTTAAACGTTCCTTTACAGCCCAACATCTGGAAATATAGAAGCTGGACATAAATGTTCAAGAAATATCCTGACTTTGTAATTTAATCTGCAAAAATGTTAGCAAATTGCTAATTTGCTCAGTATGATAAAAAAAAAAGCTGTAGAACTGGTATTACATGAAGATCAAATTCATAGTTTGGTTTCATACTGATTTTGCTATTTAGATTCATTCAGTAAATTTTGGACATGAAAGTGTCATCACTCCAGTATACTCAAATCTATTTTTATATATGTTTTGTTCTCATTCAAATTGAACATTTTAATTAGAAGAAAACATATTATGAGTTAAACGTAATAGAATTTAGAAAAATATACATTTCAATAATGTCTTTGTGGATCGAAGATTAACAATAACATTTCCTCTGCTTATAATTTCTCCCTCCCCTAGTGTAGTGTTATAGGCCAAAAAAAAGCTCCTCTTCAAATCAATGTCACCCACAGGTTCATACCAAAGCGCCAACACCAGACAGATATCCTAGATATGGGAGCATAGTGAGTAGTAAGAAAACTCAAAGAGAAATACTTTAGATATGACACGATGAATAGCTGTACATACAGTACGTAATTGATTGCAAATATGGTATTTTGATCATCAAACCCACTCCTAGACTATAGTAAAAGCTGAATGTCATTGCCCTCAGTTGAGAGAAGTGTTGAAAGAAATGTTAATGTCTTCTACTTGTAATGATATTGTAGCACATCCATTCATCAAATCACACTCTACGAATCTGTGTGATATCAACATGTAGCTCTCAATTCCAAATAAAAAAGATTTGCTTATTCATTTAATGCCTGTTATGTGACTTGTTGATTCAGTCTTCTCTTTACTTTGATCTGAGCTCTCTCTACAGGAGATATGTTTGGTTTTGCTCGTGAAGTGGAGATAAAAGCGAGAAACCACAAAGAGCTTCAGTACTTTCTATTTCTACTGAATTCCTGTTTCCTCTTCCTGGGTTGCTGGGTGAGAGCGTGCATTTGCAATTGTATACGGTGGTCTGGTCTTTTTCCACATCTTGTTATGTTACAGGCTTATTCTAAAATTGCCTAAATCGTTTATTTTCCTCGTCAATCTACACACAATACGCATAATGACAAAACAAAAACAGCCTTTAGAATTTTTGCAAATGTATTAAAAAAAAACTGAAATATCACATTTACATAATTTTCAGACCCTTTACTCAGTACTTTGTTGAAAAACCTTTGGCAGTGATTACAGCCTTGAGTCAAATCAAATCAAATCAAACTTTATTTGCCACATGCGCCGAATACAACAAGTGTAGACCTTACCGTGAAATGCTTTCTTACAAGCCCTTAACCAACAGTGCAGTTCAAGAAGAGTTAAGAAAAATACTATGCACAGATAATGAACAGCGAGTAGCAGCAGGGTACAAAACAAATGGAGGGGGGGGGGGGGGTCAATGTAATAGTCTGGTGGTCATTTGATTAATTGTTCAACAGTCTTATGGCTTGGGGTTAGAAGCTGTTAAGGAGCCTTTTGGTCCTAGACTTGGCACTCCGGTACCGCTTGCCGTGCAGTAGCAGAGAAAACAATCTTTGACTTGGGTGACTGGAGTCTCTGAGTATTTTATGTGCTTTCCTCTAACACCACCTATTATATAGGTTGTGGATTTCAGGAAGCTTGGTGCCAGTGATGTACTGGGCCATACGCACTACCCTCTGTAGCGCCTTACGGTCAGATGCCGAGCAGTTGCCATACCAGGCGGTGACGCAACCGGTCAGGATGCTCTCGATGGTGCAGCTGTATAACTTTTTGAGGATCTGAGGACCCATGCCAATTTTTTTCAGTCTCCTGAGCGGAAAAGATTTTTGTCGTGCCCTCTTAACGACTGTCTTGGTGTGTTTGGACAATGATAGAGCGTTGGTGATTGTGGTCAGCAAGGTACTTGAAACTCTCGACCCGCTCCACTACAGTCTTGTTGCTTTTAATGGGGGCCTGTTCGGCCCGCCTTTTCCTGTAGTCAACGATCAGCTCCTTTGTCTTGCTCACATTGAGGGAGAGGTTGTTATCCTGGCATCACACTGCCAGGTCTCTGACCTCCTCCCTATAGGCTGTCTCATCTTTGTCGGTGATCAGGCACACCACTGTTGCGTCATCAGCAAACGTAATGATGGTGTTGGAGTCGTCATTGGCCACGCAGGCGTGGGTGAACAGGGAGTACAGGAGGGGTCTAAATACACACCCCTGAGGGGCCCCAGTGTTGAGGATCAGCGTGACAGACGTGTTGTTGTCCACCCTTCCCACCTGGGGGCAGCCCATCAGGCAGCCCAACTATGTACAAAAAGGGATGTAATTTCTAAACGGTTCACCCGATATGGATGAAAATACCCTCAAAATAAAACTGACAGTCTGCACTTTAACCGCAAAGTCATTGTATCATTTCAAATCCAAAGTGCTGGAGTACAGAGCCAAAACAACAACTAATTATGTCACTGTTCGAATCACTGTATGTTTTTGAGATACCTGCTGCTATCAGTTCCGTCTCTGTACGCTTCAATGTCTGTGTAGTTGCACCTGTGCACAACCACAACATCTCTCAGCCCAGACTGTGTTTGAACTCCTTTACCTTTCATTATGTCTGATAAGGGAACAAAAGACACCATGCCTCCAAACCTGTTGCTGTCTAACATTTATCAAAGAGCACATTTGTATTCCCCACCCCCCCTTTCTCTCTCTCTCTATTTCTCGCTCGCTTTCTCTCTCTTTCTCTCTCTCTCTTTCTCTCTCTCTCTCTCTCTCTCTCTCTCTCTCTCTCTCTCTCTCTCTCTCTCTCTCTCTCTTATTGTAGCTATGTGTTGTTTAATGTCATATGTTGAAATATATGCAAGACCGAATACAACATATCCTTACAAATATGAACACCTCTATTTAATTGGTGCCCTGTGTGGGGACGATCTACTGTGACTTGTGATTATTTGCAATTGTTTATGTTGTCTACACATTCACAACTTTTATCCACCACCAACCATGCATTCCTGGCGGTAGCATGCACTTAGCACTAACCATCCATTTCCTCTCTTCTGCACCAAGCCCAGGGATGCCACAGACTGAGAGTGAGAGGTTGAAGAGTGGGCGGCTGAACAGTGGTAGACAGCAGCAGCAGCGAGATCGGAGGGGTGAACACGGAGAAGAGCCAGGCACACGTACCAAGCCAAATGATTCTGTCTCACCTCGGCTCTATGCTCGTACCTCTGTTACTCAGGTATTGGTTGAACTGCTGCTGTGGTTTCAATCAACATGTAACACATAATTGGAAGAAGACTAAAATAAATATCAATGGAAAGTATAGAGCTAAAGTGTAAATCAAGTCAGTTCCATACAGTTGGCTTTTTCATGTTTTTTTTGTCTCTTATATTTTGTATAATAATGCTAATTTAAAGACAAGTTCCCAGGAGGCAATATCTATATTTTCATTACATGAGTTTTTCCTAATAGTGAGATAGATGAATGATGTAAATAAATGTCCATTATTTATAGATGGGTTTCCCATTGATGATTGGACCTGGAGGTCCACTTACGGCCTCATCTCAGCTCCAGAACATACTGTTACAGCAGGTAGGATATTATCCTATTCTTATACCTCCTATTATAACATGTTTCAAGGCCCTATTCTGACCAGAGATTCATGTAATGCATACACTGATATTAGCAAAAAAGCTGCTTGTGTTTGCTCAGAGCACTCCCTGCTGGTAAAAGGGGGGTACTGTAAGTGTGATCATGTTGTTATGCGTCTTTCCTAGTGTTCCAGTGAGGAGGAGGGGAGACCTTTCCTGCAGCGGGTGTCTCGGTGCCCCCAGTTGAGCCAGCACAGACCCTCTGTCCTACGCCAGGCTGTCCTGGCTGCCCACGTACGACCACAGGGTAAGCTCTGCTCTGACTGACCCTCTGCAGCAGCACCCTTACAGTACACATACAACTGAACTATCATGTCATATGAGATGATAGAATAAAACAGCTCTTTATGGAGAAACAATGTCCTTGACACTGCTGTGTAATAATGTAGAATGGATGTAGAATGGATGTATAGAATCCAAAACCAACTCCATAGTTCACTTCTCTCCGCTCTTCTCTCCTACTGCAGCATCCTTACAACCAAACCATTATAGCTTTTCATTGTCAAAACATTTTTTTTAATTCCCCCTTCCCAAAATAGGTCATTTTTATTTAACTAGGCAAGTCAGGTAAGAACAAATTCTTATTTACAATGAGGGCCTAGGAACAGTGGGTTAACTGCCTTGTTCAGGGGAAGAACGACAGATTTGTACCTTTTCAGCTCAGTGATTTATTCTAGCAACCTTGCAGTTACTAGCCCAACACTCTAACCACTAGGCTACCTGCTGCTCCAGGTAATGTGGGTGTAGGGTCGCACTTTTGAATGGAAACACTGGTGGCTTAAAAAATTGTGTCATTACATATGTTGTACACAATTCTATACAGTCATTATGCATAATTCATATAGGAGGTTCATGGAAAGTGTTTCTACAGTGGCAAGAAAAAGTAGGGGAACCCTTTGGAATTACATGGTTTTCTGCATAAATTTGACATACATTTGATCTGATTTGATCTGATCTTCATCATCATCACAACAATAGACATACACAGTGTGCTTAAACACACATGATTGTATTTTTCTTGCCTATATTGAATACATAATTGAAACATTCACAGTGTAGGATGAGAAAAGTATGTGAACCCCGAGGCTAATGACTGCTCCAAAAGCTAAAAGCTATTGGTTAGAGCTGCCCTGCTCTATAAAAAACCCTCACAAAATTTGAGTTTGCTATTCACATGAAGCATTGCCTGATGTGAACCATGCCTCGAACAAAATAGATCTCAGAAGACCTAAGATTAAGAATTGTTGCCTTGCATAAAGCTGGAAATGGTTACAAAAGTACATTCAAAAGTCAGTAAGTCAACACAGTCAGTAAGACAATTTCTCTATAAATGGAGAAATTTCAGCACTGTTGCTACTCTCCCTAGGAGTGGCCGTCCTGCAAAGATGAATGCAAGAGCACAGCGCAGAATGCTCAATGAGGTTAAGAAGAATCCTAGAGGGTCAGCTAAAGACTTACAGAAATCTCTGTAAGATGCTAACATCTCTGTTGACGAGTCTACGATACCTAAAACACTAAACAAGGATGGTGTTCATGGGAGGACATCACGGAAGAAGCCGCTTCTGTCCCGAAAAAACATTGCTGCACATCTGAAGATTGCAAAAGAGCACCTGGATGTTCCACAGCGATACTGGCATAATATTCTGTGGACAGATGAAACTAAAGTTGTGTTGTTTGGAAAGAACACACAACACTATGTATGGAGAAAAAAAGGTACAGCACACCAGCATCATGGTTTGGGGCTGTTTTGCTACCTCAGGGCCTGGACAGCTTGCTATCATCAACGGAAAAATTAATTCCCAAGTTTATCAAGACATTTTACAGGAGAATGTAAGGCTGTCTGTCAGCCAATTGAAGCTCAACAGAAGTCAGGACAACATCCCAAAAGACAGAAGTAAATCAACAACATAATGGTTTGAACAGAAGAAAATATACCTTCTGGAGTGGCCCAGTCAGTCCTGACCTCAATCTGATTGAGATGCTGTGGAATGACCTCAAGAGAGTGCTTCACACCAGACATCCCAAGAATATTGTGAAACTGAAAACATTTGGAAAGAGGAATGGTCCAAAATTCTGTTGTGAAGGTCTGATCCGCAACTACAGAAAATGTTTGGTTGAGGTTATTGCTGCCAAAGGAGGGTCAACCTGTTATTAAATCCAAGGGTTCACATACTTTTCCCACCCTGCACTGGGAATGTTTACCCGGTGTGTTCAATAAAGACATGAACAATTATTTGTTTGTGTTATTAGTTTAAGCTGTGGTTTGTCTATTGTTGTGATTTAGATGAAGATCATATACAATTTTATGACCAATTTATGTAGAAACATTCCAGGTCATTCTAAATGGCTCACATACTTTTTCTTCCCACTGTAGGTCTTTTTCAATAATATAAATATTTCTCTACCTTTCTTTTCCAACACTGTGCACTATAACAGCGGCCGGTTCAGCTCAACCCATATCACCGTGCAAGGTGGAGGTGGACACAGGGAGCCGTGGACAGTCCTCACCCCCACACTCTGAGCACTCTCCTGGGCCCACTCGTCACCCCTCTCCCCTGAGGAGAGCCAATCCTAAGCAGAGCTCCATCATCATCAGGCATAATGAGTGAGTTATGTGTTTGTGTCACAGGAGGTTGGTGGCACCATAATTGGGGAGGATGGGCTTGTGGTAATGGCTGCAGAGGAATGAGTGGATCGCATAAACTGCATCAAACACATGGGTTCCAGAAGTAAAGAGAGCCATCGTCTGTGTGTGTGTGCGTGTGTGAACAGACACGGCATAAACAATGCAAGGCTGGTTTGATTGCGTTCAGTCCTGAGTTGATAATATTCCTCCCTTCCTTCTGCAGGCCAGGTCACCCAACCCTACGGAGCTCCAGTGCTCTGTTTCTCAACGGACTCTGCTGCTGGCCAGGCTGCGATGCGGTATTTGAAGAATTTCCACGTTTTTTTAAGTGAGTCATGAGCACCAGTACATTTCATTGGCCATTGTTATGCAGTTGGGGTGCTGTTCTTTATAGTCATGACTTTGATTACATCTCCAGACACCTCCACTCTGACCATGGCCATGGAGACAGAAGCATTGCACAGTGGAGGGTACAACAAGACATGGTGCAATACATGGAGACCCAGGTTTGTTCCTGTAGTTCTACATACAGTATAATAGACAGTTTTACAGAAAAGTTCCAAATAGTGAACACTGACAACAGAGAAAGGTTGTAAAGCTCCAAGTCCAACTAAGTGGAAATGTGGCCCCTAATGAACCTTGATTCATCTTCTCTCTTTCTTTAGCTGACTGTGGAAAAACAGAAACTCTTTGCAATGCAACTCCATCTGCACCTGTCTGAACACAAATCAACTGACATGGTAACTCCTCAAGGCTTCCCTATTTTGGCTAATGCCTTCAAATGCCTATAGTAACCTCCCATGCCATTGCCCATTATCCTTCCCTTTTTAAGAAATGTACCCCAACCTAACCATATTGAATGTCTGTATTGTTGGTTGTCTCTCCCTGTCAGAAGGCAGGTTCAGATTGGCCCTACAGTCACAGCCTGGCACTAGTCCTGCCCCAGAACTCATCCCTGGCCTTGGCAGCAGATGGAGTGCCACGCTGCTCCACTAAAGAGCCAGAGGAGCTGGCACAGCATGAGCAATGGCCCGCTGCCGCTCCCCACCATCTACTCCCAGGTAACACCATTTCACGCTCATCTTCAACACGGAGTAACATTCACATAACATTCACATAGCATGACTGCTGATCCACTTTTCTTAAGCTAGAGAAAGTTCCCACTCCATTTTGCATTCCTCCAAGTGTTTTGCTTGTTTGTTTTGGTGATGATGCCTTTCGCGTTGCCACGAAATCTGATCCAAACTCAAGACCCAGCATGTTTGCTTTCGTTGGGCACCCCACAGATCTTGTCCCGAGTGTTGAGTGTTACAAATACAACAACATCCGGCCTCCGTACACCTACGCCTGCCTGATAAGATGGGTGAGTTGTCTGAATCAGACAGTAGAGTCCCTCTGAACACTCAGGTAAAGGCACACTTGAGTAAAGGAAAAGGTAGACTGTCGAGAGTCGGGCTGAGCGGCTGAGCAACTAATACAGTTTGATCTGTAGTTCATGCATCTTTGTTGAACTGAAAGACAGCAACATTATACCTTTTCGTCTACACAAGTGGGACATTAATATCGAGTCCATTGTATTGGACTACATGAGTAGCAATACTTCTATTTATGTCTAGACTTCATGTGAGCTGTTTCAATTGCACAAGTCTACTGTGAATGTCCACCATGTCTGTCTGCAGTCTATCCTGGAGTCTCCAGACAAGCAGCGCTCTCTGAATGACATCTACAACTGGTTCACCACAATGTTCTTCTACTTCCGACACAACACGGCCACATGGAAGGTTTGGCTTCTCCTTGGATCATTATGTTAACTTACATTTGAGTCTCCAATTTGAGTTCTGAGGAATATTGACTCCCGAGATCCTAACACAAGCTGTATTCCTTTGCCACCACAGAACGCTGTCCGTCATAATCTTAGCTTGCACAAGTGTTTTGTGCGAGTGGAGGGAGGCAAGGGGGCTGTCTGGACAGTGGATGAACTGGAATATCAAAGGAGAAAGGGACAAAAATATCACAGGTAGGCCTCTGCTCTGGATATGCTTTCTTGATTCATTCTTAGTGTTGCAACTTCATTCCAACTCAACAAGGGAGTGTGCTATTGTTAACCCCACCCATTAACAAAGGCATGTTTTTTTATTATATTGTCATAATATGGAAAACTATTTCAGGGATCATCATGTGAAATGGTTGGCACCCTTCTCCTTATTCCGTCCAGAAGAACCTTGAACAGAGCCATCCCTTCAGTGAATGAAAAACTACAGGAAAAGGAAGTCACCAGGACCTATAACTGAATCAGGTATATTATAACAGGGCTGGACCAAAAGCCTCCATATTAGTTCTCCAGGCGGAGGGTTGACCAGTCCTGGTCTACAATATCTACAGCACCCAGCACCACCTTCTTTGTTCAGCAGCAGATGGTGCTATAATACATAGCATAGCTCCGGACTCTTTTGCCTCTCTAGACTGATTATGAAGAAGTGTGCATTGCTGGAATGGCAATATACTCTGCAGCCTTTGAAATAAAAATATACACTTACTAATTATTTGTCAATAAAACCACAGTGAAAAGGTGAACAATCATTTTGTTTTGTAGTGTTGGCTACATATGTGTTACAGCAAGCAAGTACAAATTGGACATTCTGTCAAAAATAAAATTAATATTTGAATGTATCTCTGATTTTGGATCACCTGTTGCAGTCATTACTTTATTATTTTTGTGAGAAAACAAAATCAGTTTACCCACAAACCTTTAAATAACAGCTACCCTCCACAATCCCTTTTACATCATTCTCCATAAATCCAGATTAACTATGTGAAAGACAAAGGGAGAATGTATCTTCCTGCAATGTGAAAGCCCTGTTTAATAATGTTTTCACCTGTGAGTAGCAGCCTGCTGCAGTTCTCTCAGCTCCCTGGTGAGTCTCAGTCAGAAGGTGAAGTATAAATAAAACCCATTCTCCTCGCTCCCACATGCATGATTCCTACAGGACATGTACTCCTCAATGCTCTCACAACCTTTGAGAGCCTCCGCCTTGCTTCAGTGCCTTCAGCCTCTTTTGTTGCTCCTGACACTCCTTCATTGCCATTGAACTTTAGCCACTTAATCTTTACCACAAACTGAATAATATCTCATGTACACAATGGGTTTAACATTCCACAGTGTCACTGACATCAAGCAAAAATATTGCCTATACATTAGCCCTACGGTTTCGAAACGTCTCCATTGTGTTTTTCATATTTCACAGCTATTAGTCAGTTTTTCCACTGACCCAGCAGTTGTCCCTCTGTATGAATCAGTCTTTCCACTAGAAAGGGATATCCAGTTATTTATATCCAGAGCTTTTTTTCTAAAGGACAAAAGTTATTTATTTGGTGTGCATGGGTAAACATGAGACTGTGCGATATGAGGCTAAAACATAACTCCTTACTCTAGGCACACCTCAGGCTGGACCAGATCCATTTCCCAGGCCTGTCATTTAAAGCATTTCCTTTAGGAGAATCCTGTACAGTGTTACATCCTCTAAAACCTCTACTCTTATGGTTCATGCTGGCAGGTGCTTATTATTACCCATTCAACTTCCTCTGTAAACGCTAGCCATCAAAACCCTTGGCAGCATTTACAATGACACAAACAGACTGCCAATACAAGATACAATCGAAAGCTATTTCCTTTTGGGGAAAACACACCATCTCAAAGTATAAGGTGTAGTCTTGAAAGTGAGGACAGTTTGAGCTAATCACAGTGTTTTCCTCATCTGCTTAAATAAGCACTTGGACCAGTGTTTTGTTTCTGTGGAGATGTGAAGTATGGAAAGTCCAATATATCCAGATGTTCAGTATGAAGTCCAATATATCCAGATGTGCAGTATGCTCATTCACGAGTAGACCTATAGTAGTTGTCACATTGACCTGATCGAATAAGATCACCTTGGAAGTGTTTTCATGTGAGATTACTTTCATAGGAGATTACATTGCACATCTTGTCGATGTCTGTTTTATGTGCAATCCCAAAATGTAATTAAATTAAATTCAAGACTACAGTATCAAGTGTTTTTACAATGTACTTCTTAATATAAACATGCATGACAAAAAATATGCTCAATCATTGGGTAATGCAAATAATTATATTTGGTGTAGATCTCTTTTCCTTTTGACTTGGATAATGCATGCTAATAATGCTTTCTAAACGCAAAAGTATACTACAATGTAAAAACCATTTCTGTGTAATTCCATATGAGGTGGGTCATTTTGCACATTCCTTTTCGCTCTCTCTTTCCAGAGATATATGCATATTTCCCCCCATATTTTGTTTCAAGTCTAAAGTGTCTGCCTCTTATCTCTCACTGACAATCTCACATCCACAAACCTGCTAGCTCTCAGAAAAGTGCCTCAGGCAAGGTATTTTTGACAGGACAAGACAGATATGGAGTTCTGTGGAGATGACACTTTTCCACTTTTCAGACCTCGAGTCGTAAATATAAAAGTGTTCACCTGTAAAATAACCATCCAAAATATGGAAAATTGTTAACTAGCAGATACCTGTTCAAGGCAACTGCTAAATTATAAAAGTGTTCACCTGTAAATCAATAACAAACTGATCTCATATCATGATTTACATTTTTACTCCTAACTCAGATACATATACTTCAGATTGTTTGAGGGGGTATGGAAACACAATAAACAAACAAAATAAAAACACAAAATAAAACTAGAAAAGTACATGTAGAAAAATAAAGGAGTTACTTTTGGTGAGTTATATTATGCAAATGTATGCACATTTATATATTTAAAGTTGATAAACATTTCTTAAGAATTTGAAGTTAGGATAGCCTGAACATGTGAAAGTTGGTTTGGTGTCTCTTGAAAGATTCAAGAGTTACTGTACTTTTGGTGTATTATTTCATGCATATGTATGCAACTGTATATAGTTATAATTGATCAAAGTAAAAACTAATATTGAAGTTAGGATAGCCTGAACATGTGAAAGTTAGTTTGGTGTTATCACGCCCTGGTCTTAGTATTTTGTGTTTTCTTTATTATTTTGGTTAGGCCAGGGTGTGACATGGGTTAATTATGTGGTGTGTTTTGTCTTGGGGTTTTTGTAGGTATTGGGATTGTGGTATAGTGGGGTTGTCTAGAATAGTCTATGGCTGCCTGGAGTGGTTCTCAATCAGAGGCAGGTGTTTATCGTTGTCTCTGATTGGGAACCATATTTAGGCAGCCATATTCTTTGAGTGTTTTGTGGGTGATTGTTCCTGTCTCTGTGTTTGTTGTCACAAGATAGGCTCAGTCACTTTGGTTTTTTCTTTTTTCCTTGTTTTGGAAGAGAAGAGAACGAGCATCTCCTTGCGGAGATGGTGCAAAATACATCAACACGGTCGGTCCCTGGGATTGGGCTGGCCAACACGATTCGGTTTGCTTGGAAGGAAAAGGAGTTGGAGCCTTTAGGACGGGAAACTTTTGGAAGGATAATATTGATGGGGATTCTAAAGCTGACGGTGAAGGACGTGTTTTGTTTCCAAGGCAACTCGTTGGAGGGAGCATACGACGTGGCACTACATACAGAGGAGAAACACAATGATATCCTGAGAAGGGCAAGAGCAGTGGGAGGTGAGAGGCCGATGAGCCACTATGAAATAACAAGCCTGGCGAGGAACAACTTTAGGGTTGTAACTGTCAACATATACAACCCATACGTTAAGGACAAAGAGGTGAGGGCCTTTCTGGGGAGATACATGGATAACGTCTCCTCAGCAAGGCACCTCAAAGACTCCCTTGGGTTTTGGAATGGGAGGAGAGGCTTCCAGGCCCTCCTCAGGGTTGACCCAAAGGGACATGGTGGCTACCTCCATCCTCCTGCTATGTTCTCCCTGGGGGCTGACAGGGGGACGTTGTTTTATGCACGTCAGCCTCCATTTTGCAGGCGCTGTATGGCCTATGGCCACATCTTCGCCTCGTGCAGCGCAAGAAAATGCAGATTTTGTGGATCTGGGGAGCACGAGGTGAAGGATTGTGACGAGCCTAAGGCGTGCCACGGGTGTGGCTCGTTAGCACACCTGTGGCGGGGGTGTCCGGCTCGTCAGAGGTCATACGCGTCTGTGGCTGGGGGGGGAGCAGGAGCGGGGGATGGGGGAAGAAGAGGAGGGGAAGGAAGAATGCCTCATGACCAGAGTACAGGTCCAGAGGGGAGGGTCGCAAGGAAGGAGGAGGAGCAAGAAGTGGCGGATGGAAGAGAGAAGGAAACGGAAGGCACGGGAGTAGGAGAACCAGGAAAAGTGGCGGAAGAAGGCAAGCGAGTGGAGGAGCATGAGAGAGAAGAAAGCGAGGGAGGAGTGGTGGAGAAGGAGACGGTGGAAGAGCAAGTGGAGTGGGGGGAAAGTGCCCTGGTGGAAGAGATGATGGTATGGTGGAGGAGCTGGCGGGGGGGAGGGTGGTATCTCTCCACTGCCGCCATCACCAAAGAAGAGAATGAAGAGGAGGGTGCGATTGGCCGACAGTGAGAGGGAGGGGATGGCCAAGAGAGTGATGGGGGTGGGAGAAACACCTGGGTTGCTGCTGGTTTCCCCAGGCCCTCAACTTATGTTGGGTGGGGACACACCTAACAAGACTCAGGACTGGGTGCAGGAGGAGGTGGGGAGTTTTTTGTTTGGGGACTCAGCCTCCCCTATTTTTTTCCAAAACAGCTGCAGCGCTGGGGAGGGGGAGGAGTGTGGGGGTAGACCCAGGGTGCAGGGCACCCCGGAGCCAAACACTATTCCTGCATCCTGGGTTGGTGAGATGGAGGAAGAGGGGGGGACGTCGGGAGTACAGATGGTGTTATCACCGGTAGATATGGAGCAGGGGAGCATCGGGTGAGTCTCCTGTTTTTTTTTTTTCTGTCTGGGTTTAGTATTTGAGTGTATTACATGTTTTTATTTTATTCTTTCATGGGGTCTAATTTTACTTTTGTTAGTTTAAATGTAAGGGGTTTAAGGGATTTTGTTAAGAGGAGGGCGGTTTTTAGTTATTTGGAGGGTGTGGGGTTTGATTTTTGTTTTTTACAGGAGGTTCACCTGAGGGATGGAGAGGATGTTAGTAGGTTTAAGAAGGAGTGGGACAAAGGGGAGTCGGTTTGGGGTATTGGGGGGGTACACTCATCGGGGGTAGGGATTTTGTGTGGGCACAGAGACGTAAAAGTGGAGGGTTCTTTTGTGGTGATGCAGGGGAGGGTTATAGGGGTGGATGTCACGATAAGGGATTGTAAATTTAGATTAGTGGTGGTGTATGGGCCACAGGTGGTGGCAGACAGGAGGGAGATGGTGGACTGTCTGGCGCCCCTGTGTGTCACAAATAGGAAATTAGTGATAGGGGGGGATTTTAATACAGATTTAGGAATAGGGGGGGGATAGCAGTGCAGGCGCCATCACCGGGCTAATGGCTTGCCATGGTCTGGTTGATGGTGGCCTGCACACTACTCCGAAAATGGCCGGTCCTACATGGCGCAACTCCAGGTGGGTTGCGCGGAGGCTCGACTATATTTTTGTACCCAGGTCTTTGGGTAAGTTGTCTGGGCGGCTGTTGCCTGTTTTCTTTTCGGATCACGACGGGGTGCTCCTGCAGGTGGGGTCGCCAGTCTGCCTCTTTGGTAGGGGGTACTGGAAGTTAGATCGGGATGTGCTGGAGGAGCAGGCTTTTGTTGACAGGTTTTTTGTTTTCTTTTGGAGGCTTGAAGGCCTCCGGTCCATGTGCGAGGGGGTGTTAGAATTAATTAAGGTGAGGATTAGGGCTTTTATAATAGGGTATTGCAAGAGGAAAAAAAGGGAGGAGAGGAGGGAGGTGGATCGTATCCAAAGGTTAATTGAACTCGAGTACGAGGCAGGCAACCTCGGCGGGTCGTTTGACTGGGAGAGATCCGCAACCCTAAAGGCGCAGCTCAGGGAGTTGCAGGAGCGGAAGGCTCGAGCTTTCCTGAAGCGTGCGCATAGTGGCTTTCTAGAACACAATGAGACTTGTTCTGCTATGTTCTTTAAGTCGGTTAGGGCCAGACAGAGTAGGAAGGTAATGCATGGCGTTAGGGAAGAAAATGGTAGTATAGTTAGAGAACCAGAGGATATGGTCAGGGTGACAACTGATCATTTCCAAGGTTTATTTAAGGAAAGGGAAATAGATGTAGAGCAGGGAAATGTGTTTTTAGAACACTTGTCCAGGCGGTTGCCGGAGGACATTAGAGAAGTGATGGAGGCCCAGATCTCACTAGAAGAGGTTGAGAGCGCTCTTAGGAGGATGGGAAAAGGGAAGGTGCCTGGGATGGATGGGCTGCCGGCTGAGTTTTATCTCAAGTTTTGGGGTATACTTGAACCAGTGGTCCTCGAAGTCTTGAAGGCCATCCTTGAGACGGGGGTCCCGGGGGGATCAATGGCTGTTGGTGTGCTGTCACTTTTATATAAGAAGGGGGAAGTAACAGACCTTGGCAACTGGCGGCCGTTGACCATGCTGTGTGTAGATTACAAGCTACTTGCAAAGGTTTTAGCAGACCGGTTGCGCACAGCCCTTCCCTACGTCGTCCATGAGGATCAGACGTGCGGGGTAGAGGGCCGCTCTATTAGATGGAACCTACAGTTAATCAGGGACTCCATCGCTTGGGTTGAAGATAGAGGACTGCCTTTAATGGTAGCAGCGCTAGATCAGGCGAAAGCCTTTGATCGCGTGAATAGATCATTTTTATTCAGAGTGTTAGGTCGATTAGGATTTGGGGAGAAGTTCATAGGATGGATTCGTACATTATATGTCGGAGCGGGGTGCCGAGTTAGTGTAAATAGTCACTTGGGTGACGTTTTTGACTTCTCGTCTGGGGTCAGGCAGGGGTGCCCACTCTCGGCTCTCCTCTTCGTTCTGTACATGGAGCCTCTGGGGGCTGCCATTAGGGCAGACACAGGGGTGGAAGGCTTGTTGATCCCTGGAAGTGGTGGGCTGCGTGTTAAGATGACGCAGTACGCCGACGACACTTCCTTGCTGCTGTGCAAGGACTCGTGCCTGACAAGGTCCCTTGCCATCTTTGGGGATTTCACCCGAGCGTCGGGAGCAGTTCTGAACCATGCAAAGTCTTCCGTCAAGTTTTTCGGAAGATGGCGCGGTAGAACGGATGTGCCCGGGGGGGTTATCTCTCTGTGAGGGGGCCCTGAGGATTCTCGGGGTCCATTTTGAGACCTCCGGCTCAGCGATGCTAAACTGGCACATGCGTATTGCAGTGGTACAGAGGAAGCTAGCAATGTGGAAGGCTAGGTATTTGTCTTTTATAGGCAAAGTCCTGGTCCTAAAGGTGGATGTGTTGCCGTCTCTTTTGTATTTGGCGTACATCTACCCATTGCCGGCTAGTCTGAGGAGGCCTCTAGTGAGGCTTGTGTTTCAGTTAATGTGGAGTGGCAGGTGTGAGTGGGTCGCCAGGGCACGCATGCTCTGTCCCATCTGGGAGGGAGGTAGGGGGGTACCACATTTCCCCCTCAAGCTGGACGCAATTTTTGTTTCTTTCTTGTTAACGGAGCTTGCTCAGTCCGGTTACCTCCTGCGGGTGTTCTTCTCGTATCAGGCGAGAAGTGTAATGGTGTGGTCTAACACGGGTCCTCGGGCGGAACAGCTGCCGTGGCACTTTGGTCATGCGGCCAAGTGGCTGCGTACGCACCCTGAGGTTGAAGTTGCCCGAGTAGGTTTAGATCACAGGCACCTGTACGAGGAGGTCAAAAAGGCAGGGAGTCCAGCGCCTGTAGTGGGCATCTCGGAAGTGGTCTGGGAGGGAGTGCAGGCGCGGGGTCTGGACAACAGGCTCAAGGACCTGAATTGGTTGAGCCTCCATAAGTGCTTGCCGGTACGTTCCATCATGTACCGGTATAGTTTGGTGCAATCCCCCACCTGTCCAAGATCCTCTTGTGGCAGGGAGGAGACTGTGCGCCATGTCTTTTGGGACTGTGCCTTTGCCGGAGTAGTATGGGATAGGGCACGGGTGTTGTTAGGTTTGGTAAGGGGGGATTTTGTATTGACGTGGGCCAGGTTAGAGAGAGGTGTAGGGAGAGCGAGAGGGACGGATAGGGACAGGTTTCTGCTCTGGCTTCTCATGAGTCTCTTTAAACGGGGGCTGTGGGAAGCCAGGCAGAACATGGTGAAGACAGGGACAGATTGGGGGGTGGAAGGGACAGTGAGGAGGGTGGAAGGAGATTTGAAGGGGAGGATGAAGAGGGAGGAGAGGAAGTGGGGGCAGCATGCTGCCCGGGAGAGGTGGAAGGGGGGTTTAGGGCTGGGCGTCATTTAGATTTGTAAGGGGATAGATTAGGGACGGGGAGATAGGGAAAGGTAGTTTGTAGGATGACGGGGAGGGAAGATGCTCCCCTCCCCGTGGGGTTTCTTGTTTAGTTAAATTAAAATACCATTATTGAAGTATGAATGAAAATTATGAGTTTCTTGTTTTGTATTGTTCGTGTTTATCTTTTATTAAACATGTATCAAAATAACCACGCTGCATTTTGGTCCGCCTCTTCTTCATCGGAAGAAAACCGTAACAGGTGTCTCTTGCTTGAACGGTTCAAGTGTTACTATAGGTGAGTTATGTTATGGTAATTTTGCTAATACTTAAAAAAATAGTTTATAAAGAGAATTTGAAGTTAGAATGTTTTAAAGTTGGTCTTGTAGCTTCATTAACCAAGGAGCAGGATAATTCTGAATAGCTACCACTTTATTCCTATGGTTCTCATTCAAACCCATATTCATTATTACAATTTAAAATGGTTATAGTTCCAAAAGTATACATAGTATCAAATATTCTTTGGCAAGCAATCTAAGTTTGGGCAGTCTGAACATCTCAATGTTGGTTTGGTATTAATAGTTTAAACAGTGTAGAAGGAGAGAGTTCTAGAATGTTTATTTTTTACATTTAAGTCTATGGGACATTTTTTGTGCATTGGGAGCTCATTTAAATATTGTTATAGTTCAAAAAGTATAAATGCTATGATTTTTTTCTCAAGCAATCACAGTTGGGGCAGTCTGGGCATTTGGAATTGGTTTTGTATTAATTACTTAAATAATTTAAGCTCTAGATCGAACTAAAGAAATCAAATAATAATATGAGTATGTAATAAATCTAGAGTTGTGTTTTGCCTTGCAAGCACACCTAACATTTTATTAAATAAAAACAATAAAATGGCCCAGAAATGCCTTCAGAGAGTATTTACAACCTTCAACTTTTCCACATTTTGTTGTGTTAAAGCCTGAGTTTAAAATTGATTACATGTAGATGTTGTCACTGGCCTACACACAATACCCCATAACATCAAAGTGGAATAATGTTTTTAGAAAGTTTTACAAATGAATTAAAACATTTAAGCTGAAATTTCTTGAGTCAATATTTCTTGAAACCATTTGCTATGGCAAGCTTAAATAAGTTCAGGAGTAAATCTGAAATAAAAGGTCACATAATAAGTTGCATGGACTCACTCTGGGTGCAATAATAATGTTTAAAATGATTTTTGAACGACTGCTTCATCTTTGTACCCAACACAGAGTACATTCGGAAAGTATTCAGACCCCTGTACCTTTTCCATATTTCGTTACATTAGAGCCTTATTCTAAAATTAATTAAATAGTTTTTCCCTCACTCATCAACCTACACACAATACACCATAATGACAAGGCACACAAAAAAACCCAGAAATACCACATTTACATAAGTATTCAGACCCTTTACTCAGTACTTTGTTGAAGCACCTTTAGCAGCAATTACAGCCTCAAGTCTTTTTTGGGTATGACGCTACAAGCGTTGCACACCTGTATTTGGGGAGTTTCTCCAATTATTTTCTGCAGATCCTCTCAAGCTCTGTCAGGTTGGATCGGGAGTGTCTCTGGCTATTTTCAGGTCTCTCCAGAGATGTTCGATTGGGTTCAAGTCCGGGCTCTGGCTGGGCCACTCAAGGACATTCAGAGATTTGTCCCCAAGCCACTCCTGCGTTGTATTTGCTGTGTGCTAAGGGTCTTTGTCCTGTTGGAAGGTGAACCTTTGCCTCAGTCTGATTGGTGGAGTGCTGCAGAGACTGTTGTCCATCGGAAAGGTTCTCCCATCTCCACAGAGGAACTCTGAAGCTCTGTCAGAGTGACCATCGGGTTCTTGGTCACCTCCCTGACCAAGGCACTTCTCTTCCGATTGCTGACTTTGGCCAGGCGGCCAGCTCTAGGAAGAGTCTTGGTGGTTCCAAACTTCTTCCATTTAAGAATGATGGAGGCCACTGTGTTCTTGGGGACCTTCAATGCTGCAGACATTTTTTTGGTACCCTTCCCCTGATCTGTGTCTTGACACAATCCTGTCTCGGCGCTCTACGGACAATTCCTTCAACCTCATGACTTGTTTTTTTTCTCTGACATGCACTGTCAACCGTGGAAACTTATATAGACAGGTGTGTTCCTTTCCAAATCATGTCCAGTCAATTGAATTTACCACAGGTGGACTCCAATCAAGTTGTAGACACATCTCAAGGATGATCAATGGAAACAGGGTGCACCTGAGCTCAATTTTGAGTCTCATAGCAAAGGGTCTGAATACTTAAGTAAATTAGGTATTTCTGTTTTTTTAAATTTTATACATTTGCAAACATTTCTGAAAACCTGTTTTCACTTTGAATTATGTGGTATTGTGTGTAGATTAAGGAGGATACAATTAATTTAATCAATTTTAGAATAATGCTGTAACGTAACACAATTGGGAAAGAGTCAAGGGGTCTGAATATTTTTTGAATGCACTATGCAATTATCAACTGCACAGTAAATTTACAAATACAGATTCAACCACAAAGACCAGGGAGGTTTCCCCAATGCCTCGCAAAGAAGGGTGCCTATTGGTAGATGGGTAAAACTAAACAAAGCAGACATTGGAGTTGCTTACCAAGACAAAATTGAATGTTCCCATGTGGCCTAGTTATAGTTTTTTTTCTTCTTTATTTCACCTGTATTTAACCAGGTAGGCTAGTTGAGAACAAGTTCTCATCTACAACTGTGACCTGGCCAAGATAAAGAAAAGCAGTGCGACACAAACAACAGCACAGAGTTACACATGGAATAAACCAACATACAGTCAATAATACAATAGAGAAAGTCTATATACAGTGTGTGCACATGAGGTAAGATAAGGGGGATGAGGCAATAAATAGGCCATAGTGGCGAAATAATTACAGTATAGCAAATTAAACACTGGGTAGATAGATGTGCAGAAGATGAGTGTGCAAGTAGTGGTACTGGGGTGCAAAGGAGCAAAATAAATAAATAACAGTATGGGGATGAGGTAGTTCGATGGGCTATTTACAGATGGGCTATGTATAGGTGCCGTGATCTGTGAGCTGCTCTGACAGCTGGTGCTTAAAGTTAGTGAGGGAGATATGAGTCTCCAGCTTCAGTGATTTTTGCAGTTCGTTCCAGTCATTGGCAGCAGAGAACTGGAAGGAGAGGCGGCCAAAGAAAGAATTGGCTTTGGGGGTGACTAGAGAGATATACCTGCTGGAGCGTGTGCTACAGGTGGGAGATGCTATGGTGACCAGCGAGCTGAGATAAGGGGGGACTTTACCTAGCAGGGTCTTGTAGATGACATGGAGCCAGTGGGTTTGGCGAAGAGTATGAAGCAAGGGCCAGCCAACGAGAGCGTACAGGTCGCAATGGTGGGTAGTATATGGGGCTTTGGTGACAAAACGGATTGCACTGTGATAGACTGCATCCAATTTGTTGAGTAGGGTATTGGAGGCTATTTTGTAAATGACATCGCTGAAGTCGAGGATTGGTAGGATGGTCAGTTTTACAAGGGTATGTTTGGCAGCATGAGTGAAGGATGCTTTGTTGCGAAATAGGAAGCCAAATCTAGATTTAACTTTGGATTGGAGATGTTTGATATGGGTCTGGAAGGAGAGTTTACAGTCTAACCAGACACCTAAGTATTTGTAGTTGTCCACGTATTCTAAGTCAGAGCAGTCCAGAGTAGTGATGTTGGACAGGCGGGCAGGTGCAGGTAGTGATCGGTTGAAGAGCATACATTTAGTTTTACTTGTATTTAAGAGCAATTGGAGGCCATGAATAGAGAGTTGAATGGCATTGAAGCTTGCCTGCAGGGTTGTTAACAGTGTCCAAAGAAGGGCCAGAAGTATACAGAATGGTGTCATATATCCTTTTCAATAAATTAGCAAACATATCTAAATCCATGTTTTTGCTTTGTCATTATGGGGTATCTAGATGGGTGAGAAAAAACATCTATTTAATCCATTTTGAATTCAGACTGTACATATCCTTTAAACTTTTAGCACTGTTTTTAGTAAATGTTTTCATGGCTATTTCCAATAGTTTACATGTAAATACTCTAAAGTTATGCAGGTGTTCCCTGAAGTCTACTGATTGCAATGCTATATAATATGATATTGTGTTTTGTTTAAATTTGAAGTAAAATTACAGGAAAACTGCTCTAGCTGTACCTGTCACTTTAGGTAAAATCTCATAGGAATGTATTATGTCCAGCAGAGAGACAGGTAACCCATTTTAACTAAATACTTTTATGATGAGACCTTTCAGCCTTTACACAAAGTAAGTAAAAGTCTAACAAAGATGTCTAGCTATATTGCCATTGCAGATTGAACCTTATTCTCAGTAGTGTAGTACTATGCGCCTTAACCTGTTGAATAATATAATTTTATATGCATAAAACGCATCATCCAAATGCAGTATCTGCCATTGGCTACACACACTGACTTGAATAAATGTTTGGACATTTAATACCCCCAAACGCAAAATAAGGCAAACCTAATTTCAAAATAGGCCATCATCACTGCTAATCGTGAATGATAGGCCTAATTCTTCTCATTTTACAGGTGAAACATCCAAGCTGCCAACTATGCCAACCATAACCATTTGATCTCACACAGTTTCATGACAATATGCATTTAGATCTTCTTGAGTGATATGAGTAAATACTCTTTGATCGGATTTCAGAGCAGGTGACATTAACAAGCTATAGCTTAGCCAACCTGTATTGCTTTCATCAAAGCACATTTATCCTATGTCGCGTGCTGTTTAGTTTTGGCCACACTATGAGAAAAAACGTGAACATTCAGCACAATCATCCTTAAGTCTAATAACAAATTATGTGGTGTTTTTGTTCTTACCAAATAATATGTGTTCTTGGTCTCAGAATAATAACCCGAACGTTATGGTATGTTACGCTATACAGTGCATTCGGAAAGTATTCAGACCCCTTCCCTTTTTCCACATTTTGTTACGTTACAGTCTTATTCTAAAATGGATATAAAAAAATCCTCATCAATACCTCATAATGAAAAAGTTAAAACAGGTTTTTGGAATTCTTTGCAAATGCATTCAAAATTACAAACAGAAATACCTTATTTAGATAAGTACTCAGACCCTTTACTATGAGACTCGAAAATGAGCTCAGGTGCATTCCGACAGAAGCCACTCCTCCTGTAAAAGGCATATGACAGCCCTCTTGGAGTTTGCCAAAAGGCACCTAATGGACTCAGACCATGAGAAACAAGATTCTCTGGTCTGATGAAACCAAGATTGAATTCTTTGGCCTGAATGCCAACCATCACGTCTGGAGGAAACCTGGCAAACCCGAAGCATGGTGGTGGCAACATCATGCTCTGGGGATGTTTTTCAGCGGCAGAGACTGGGAGACTAGTTAGGATCGAGGGAAAGTACAGAGAGATCCTTGATGAAAACCTGCTCCAGAGTGCTCAGCACCTTTAGACTGGGGTGAAGGTTCACCTTCCAATAGAATAATAACCCTAAGCACACAGCCAAGACAACGAATGAGTGGCTTGTGGACAAGTCTCTGAATGTCCTTGAGTGGCCCAGCCAGAGCCCGGACATGAACACAATCGAACATGTCTGGAGAGACCTGAAAATAGCTGTGTTGCGACGCTGCCAATCCAACCTGACAGAGCTTGAGAGGATCTGCAGAGAAGAATGGGAGAAACTCCCCAAATACAGGTGTGCCAAGCTTATAGCCTCCTACCCAAGGAGACTTGAGGCTTTAATCGCTACCAAAGTTGCTTCAACAAAGTACTGAGTAAAGGGTCTGAATACTTATGTAAATGTGGTATTTTGTTTTTTTAATTTGTAATACATTTACAACATTTTCTAAAAATCTGTTTTTTCATTGTCATTGTGGCATATTGTGTGTAGATTGATAAGGGGGAAAAACGGTTGAACCAATTTTAGAATAAGGCTGTAACATAACAAAATGTGGAAAAAGTAAAGGGGTCTGAATACTTTCCAAATGCACTGTATATACAAAAGTAAGTGGACAGCTCTTTAAATTAGTGGATTCGGCTAGTTCAGCAACAGTGGTTGCTGACAGGTGCATAAAATCGAGCACACAGCATGCAAACGCCATAGAAAAACATTGGCAGTAGAATGACCTTACTAAAGAGCTCAGTGACTTTCAATGTGGCACCGTCATAGGATGCCTCCTTTCCAACAAGTCAGTTTGTCAAATTTCTGCCCTGCTAGAGCTCTCCTGGTCAACTGTAAGTGCTGTTACTGTGAAGTGGAGACTTCTAGGATTAACAAAGGCTCAGCCTGCGAAGTGATAGGCCTAACAAGCTCACAGAACGGGTCCGCCGAGTGCTGAAGCGTGTAGCGCGTAAAATCGTCTGACCTCAGTTGTAACACTCACTCCCGAGTTCAAAACTGCCCCCAGAATCAACTTCAGCACAATAACTATTCGTTGGGAGCTTCATGAAACGGGTTTCCATGGCCGAACAGCAGCACACAAGCCTAAGATCACCAAAGCTCGCCGCCATTGGGCTCTGGAGCAGTGGAAATGCATTCTCTGGAGTGATGAATCACGCATCACCATCAGGCAGTCCGACGGACGAATCTGGATTTGGCAGATGCCATGAGAACGCTACCTACCCAAATGCATAGTGCCAACTGTAAAGTTTGGTGGAGGAAGAATAATGGTCTGGGGCTGTTTTTCATGGTTCGGGCTAGGCCCCTTAGTTCCAGTGAAGGGAAATCTTAACGCTACAGCATAAAATTACATTCTAGACAATTCTTTGCTTCCAACTTTGTGGCAACAGTTTGGGGAAGGCCCCCCCCTTCAGAACAGCCTCAATTTGTTGGGTCATGGACTCTACAAGGTTTCGAAAGCGTTCCACAGGGTTGCTGGCCCACGTTGACTCCAATGCTTCCCACAGTTGTGTCAAGTTGGCTAGATGTCCTTTGGGTGGTGGACCATTCTTGACACTTGGGAAACTGTTGAGTGGGAAAAACCTAGCAGCGTTGCAGTTGTTGACACAAACCTGTATGCCTGGCACCTACTTCCTTTTAAATATTTTATAGAAAAGTGGTTAAAAAGTGTTCAAAAATCTAACAAAATCACTGATTCTTGAACATTTTTTTCCACACTTTCAGGATTTTACATTTAAACACTTAAAACGGTCAAATTGGTGTTCCCTAAAGTCCACTAACTACAATGGTATAAAATATAATATTCTGTATTTTGTCAATTTCAAGAAATGTTATTTGTACAGCATTTTGGGCCATATTTTCATTATTATTTTTCAAAATATACATGATCCAATTGATAGCATTTCCACATTACCTTGTCATTTTTAAGTCCTCATTAGGCTTAATATGCCACTTACTAATAAAGTTATGGCCAAATTCAAATTACTGAACAGTAATTTAGGAGACATTTCCACCACATTTCTGCATAAAGTTTAAAGGACACAAACATAAGCCATACATGGGTCCATTTGTGTTCTCCACACCACCGTAAGCATGTTAAGCCACCATTTGCCTAATATACCAATTATTTATGGAGATATAGCCATGTGAATCTTGTCGAATTAGAACCAATGTAGCTGGTTGGCGGTAATTTTGGAAAACTTAATGTAATGCCACGTTTACATGGTACAAGGTAGACGGCAAACCGGATGTCATTGTTTTCAATGAGAGCACAATGTTAAATGCCCTTGAGGCTGGCGGTGAATGCCGTCAGTTACCGCGGGTCTTTCCACCAAAGTACAAATATTTAAACTTTTGACGTCTGCCATAGCATTGTTTTCAACCGGATGTTAATTTGCACTATTTGTTTACTGAAATCACCATAACAACGTTTACTGTGGTCACAGACAGAACATTGAGATTTAGTTATGAAAATATTTGCTTTAGTGTTGGCTTGCTTTTGCAGTTACCATCTGTCTTGCTTTCTTGTCCCGTTATGCCGACTGTTATGACAGTTTTTGCGTCCTTCGTTTAAACGCAGCATAAGGGATAAATAATGGGAGTTTCTTTTTCCAAAGTAATGTCCAGAACAGATGTGGTTATCCTGCTTATAGGACAGTTGCCAAGTAAAACCATATGAAAACCCACATTTACCAGTATAAATATTTTTTTTTCATTGATATTATAATTTTTATAAGCAAATTCATACTTTCTCATGTTTTGGTTGAGACGCGACCCAGACGTTCGTTCTATATGTTGCGTTGCTATGCTCGCTGGCAATGGTCTTATCCCTTGCTTGCTGTTATCTCGCCAGCTAGCCAAGGCTAACAGTCTCTACCTCTGCAGACAGAATAACAGCAAAGTAGCTGTTTTCTATTGACATTTATTTGGATACATCCATAACAAGAAGCTGATCATAATGCTGGGATCGGTAGAAAAATTAGCCTTCTCGTCAGGACACTCGTCAAAACTGACTGTTAATTATGCAGAGATGGCAATGCATATCAAACACTAGGCTAGAAGCTAGCTAAATAGCTTGTTGCTAGCAAACCTCCCAATATGACAACCGAATTCAAAAATAGCAGTTGCTGAAAACAGCTGGTCAAACTAGAAACATGTGGGAGGATTTGACAGCTTTTGCAGTGGAGGGGACCAGAGAAATTCATGTTCATCACTTGACACATTAGGTCATCAGATAATCCAAAGAAATATGTGGGTAAATAAATCAACGCTAGCTAGTTTGCTAGCTACGTTTTTTCCTCTTTGGACCAATTTAAATTTGTGTAGTTGCTGGTTTAGCTTTCTGTAACTTTGTAGCAATTACGGAATGCATGTGTAGGTTCGTATTGAGTCATGATTGCATGGAGTCCCAATATATTTTCCAACTGTCCCGTAATCTGTTTTTACAGTTTTTTTTACAATCGCTAGGACCCATTTCTCAATACTTAGGTCACTTTTTCAAAACTCTTCACACAGTGAGCATAACAGCAGTCTATGTGGGCTAAACTATGGATCATTTTTCATTGCTTTGGCACAAAATGCATTCAATGACTACATCTTTCAATTTTCATGAACTCTTTTCTCACTCAGACAACCACCACCAACTCTATGTACCTACAGTTTACACATGTTTACATACTCTTTTCAAAACTGTTAAACTTAAATTCAAAATCCAAAATAACCCAAAATTGAATAAGACATACATTTGCTACATTTCTACAGTAATACTGTATTGAAATATATTCTAAATCTAAAAAATGAAATACTATCAAAACAATTAGACCAACCACAGCTGATTCCCATTGTAGCTGAACACCTACACAGGTCACTCAATTACATTACCGTCTATACAAAAGGGGACATTTTAGGAATAATGATGTAATGTAAACATGGACCCAGCCAGAGATAGAGAAGTGGCTGACAGAGGAGGAAGAGTGGCAGACAGAGGAGGAAGAGTGGCTGACAGACGAGTACGTATGCATGGTGGAAGAAGACTGAGAGGAAGATCAAGAGCTGTAGTCTCAAATGAGATTAGGGCTACTATAATTTATCATGTACTAAATCATGATCTATCAATGGGAGAGGCTGGTCTGAGAGTGCAGCCAAATCTGCAACGCTCAACAGTGGCATCTATTCTGAGAAATTTCCGGCAAAACAACAGGTAAGATGTGCATTCTGCAAGGGCATCTGACTGAACTACGGATTACATGAGTAAATTGAGCAAAGCCTCCTAACCTACTTGTGTGTAATTGTTTTTGTATTTCTGCTTAGTACCCAACCTCCTACAGGCGGGAGAGGTAGGATTTTCACTGCTGGGCAGGAAACTGCAATCGTTGATATGGTCATCAGAAACAATTGAATAAAACTCACAGAGATTCGGGACAAGTGTTGGCAGACAATGTAAGCATATCAAATATTTCTAGAGTCCTGAAACAACATCAAGTCAGGATGAAGCAGTTGTACACTGTCCCCTTTGAGAGGAGCTCTGAACGAGTCAAGCAACTCAGAAACCAATAAGTCCAGGTAAGATGACTATAAATTACAGAACTGGTGTTGAACAAAACCAAACAGGGCAGAGGCACACAATGGCATGTTTTAAGGTATAATGTAAACTACTGTAATAGCCTAACTTTTATGTTGGCGTTGTGGATTTATTTTAGAGAGTCATGGAGATTGAAGCCAGGCAAACACCCCACATATTCATCTTTGTTGATGAGGCTGGTTTCAACTTGGCCAAAACACGGCGGTGAGGAAGGAATGTGATTGGAAAAAGAGCCACAGTGGATATCCCGGGCCAGAGGGGTGCCAACATCACAATGTGTGCAGCAATATCCTCTGATGGATTGTTGTTACACAAACCGCTAATTGGGCCATACAACACCAATAATCTCATTTCATTCCTGGGTGACCTCTATGGAAGGGTTGTGCCAGGTGAGGAAAGGGTTGCAGTGAGGCGAAATCGGCCGACGTTTGTAATTATATGGGACAATGTGGCATTTCACCACTCCCGTGCAGTCACAGAGTGGTTTGCAGCCCATCCCAGGATGATGTCACGTTTCCTCCTTCCTTCCTCTCTATTTCTGTACAGCACTTTGAGATATCAGCTGATGTACGAAGGGCTATATAAATACATTTGATTTGATATTCCTCAACCCCATAGAGGAATTATTTTCCTCATGGAGGTGGAAGGTTTATGACCACCATCCACATGATCAAATGTCCCTCCTGGATGCAATGAATGCTGGATGCCTGGACATATCTGCAGAAGATTGCCAGGGATGGACCAGGCATTCCAAATGATTCTTTCCTAGGTGTATTGCCCAAGATGACATAAGCTGTGACGTGGATGAGAACCTGTGGCCAAATGGATAAGACAGGGTTGACTAGTATTGCTACTGTATCTGTATTGGTAGATGGTGTATATACAAATTATTGTATTTTGGAATCACTCAATGCCATTCAATGACATAAAACATATTGAAGCATATTGCATAATGTAGAAAGGTATCATTCTTGATTTGTAAAGAAAACATTGTGTAATGCTACCTGTTGTTAGTGTTGTTTAGGTCATTGTTTTATGAGTGACAACGTATGCTTGTTGGGTGACAACCTTTGCTAGTGTTATGGAAAAACGAGTTGATTTAAGACATGTATGAAGTGTTTTGGTAGTTTTAGGGCATTTTGAATGTGAAATTAACTGCTGTCCTAAGCTGAAAGTTAGTTAGGAGAACTGTGTGAAGAGTTTTGAAAAAGTGACCTAAGTATTGAGAAATGGGTCCTAGCGACTGTAAAAAAAAAAACGAATGTCCATTCTAGAATGCCGTTCTAGCCAATCAGAAACAAGTCTTCAACAACGCTGTGGTATATTAGGTTATTACATCTGCAATGGCACTATAGCTAGACATGTTTATATACTATTTTATTCACTTTGTGTAAAGACTGAAAGCTCTCATTATAATGGGTCACGTGTCTCTGCTGGACATATGGGATTTTAACTAAACATAATATAGTATTGCAATCAGTAGACTTCAGGGAACACCCATATATATTTTTTGAGCATTTACAAGTAAACTATTGGAACTAGCCATGAAAACATGTACATAAATTAAGTTGGCACATGTTTTTGCCACTTTTCTACTCATATTTTTAAATAAGGATATGTACATTATCATTCAAAGTTTTGGGGTCACTTAGAAATGTCCTTGTTTTTTAAAGAAAAGCACATTTTTTGTCCATTTAAATAAAATCAAACTGATCAGAAATGCAGTGAAGACATTGTTAATGTTGTAAATTACTGTTGTAGCTGGAAACGGCTGATTTTTAATGCAATATCTACATAGGCGTACAGAGTCCCATTATCAGCAACCATCACTCCTGTGTTCCAATGGCACATTGTGTTAGCTAATCCAAGTTTATCATTTTAAAAGGCTAATTTATCATTAGGAAACCCTTTTGCAATTATGTCAGCACAGCTGAAAACTGTTGTTCTGATTAAAGAAGGAATAAAACTGGCCTTCTTTAGACCAGTTTAGTATCTGGAGCATCAGCATTTGTGGGTTCAGTTACAGGCTCAAAAAGGCCAGAAACAAATAACTTTCTTCTGAAACTCGTCAGTCTATTGTTGTTCTGAGAAATGAAGGTTATTCCATGCGTTAAATTGCCAAGAAACTGCAGATCTCGTACAACGCTGTGTACTACTCCCTTCACAGAACAGCGCAAACTGGCTCTAACCAGAATAGAAAGAGGAGTGGGAGGCCCCGGTGCACAACTGAGCAAGAGGACAAGTACAAGTACAAACTAGAGTGTCTAGTTTGAGAAACAGACGCCTCACAAGTCCTCAACTGGCAGCTTCATTAAATAGTACCTGCAAAACACCAGTCTCAACGTCGACAGTGAAGAGGTAACTCCGGGCTGCTGGCTTTCTAGGCAGCAATGGATTCAGATTCAGAGTGTTTAATAGTCACCAGAACAATTATTTCACCCATCTGCTGGACTACCCCAAAAAGATAATGTTCAAATAATTTGATTTTGCAAGATAACATTTAATTGGTGGGTATGTTTGTGTATACACTCCTAAGTGTACCCTTTAGATAAGTTTACTGTTTGGATAATGTGGTTCTGTTATACTTCTGTCACAGCTCAGAAGCATACTGCATGACCTGGTGGCTGCAGTTTTGACAGTTGTAGTCCTTTCCCAACTCTGTGTTTTGCTGTTGGGGATTATGGGTTCAAAGATCATGCTTAATCCCCAACGAGTTAGTCTGAATATCAAAGCCCTCCAAGCCAAGCCCATCCTATGGGGGACACATTGAAACCCAATCTTCAAACTAAATGCTTCAAGATGGTTCTCAGTTTTTTCCTGTTTTTCCAGGAAACTACAAACTATAAAGGGATTCATGTGTGATATGAATTCCTATAATGATTGCAAAATACATATTCAGGATTTAGTTCAGAGGATTGACATTGTCTGTGTTTTCCTCTGTTATGGTGCAGCTCCCACTGTCTTTGAGAGAGAAGATGCTGTATCTGAACAGAGAAAATGAACAGAGAGATGGTTTCCATTTCACTGGATGGGGTTATCCCACCGGAGGGCCTGACAAGCTCCTGATGCTGTCTGACAGCCCAGGACTTTCCACCACTTTGATGCCATGACATTTGAATGGAGCAGCCTGGGGGGAGACGGATGATAACTTGCATGAGTTCACCCATTTCTCTGTCTCCTGCTGGCGGGCTGTATAAAATATAATTGCTCAGAGCATGATTAAAGTCCCACAGCAAAGTGTGAACACATTAAACACACCCGTTGAACACACTTAGCAGTCAAAAGAGAGGTGCAACACTCTTGTGACTTTGAAACATATCTCATAGAAAATAAAAAATAACTGTGCTGTGCTTGACAACAGTGAACAAAGAGGGACAGTTTGTCCTACATTGAAGATTTATCCCTTGGGTGGATTTACATGTCCACCGTTGGTTCTGAGCTAGCACTGGAATTGTCCCATTTTGGCACTAAACATGCTTTTGTAAACAGCAATACTACTGCCTGTGATTTCACACAGCAGAACTACACATAGTCACACATCCACAGTCATTGACTCACAAATACATATGCACACAAATACAGAAAGACAGACAACCCTCTCCCCCACAAACGCATATTCTAGTAGAGAGCAGAATGGTGCGTAGTTGGGTAATTAGCCCCATCTCCTTTGATATGACAGAGTTATGTACACCAGAAGAATGGCTTGATCTAACCTTCCTACCCCCCCCCCCCCCACACACACACACACACACACCACCACCATTCCGCTAGGGTGATAGGTTGTTTACGTTCAAAGAAACCACAGTGGCGTCTTTTGAGTTGGCTAGATGAAGTCCATTGTGGTAAGATGAACAGCTACAGATTACCTTCATCCATGTCTAAATGTAATTGACGTTTTCTCCCAAAAAGGAACTTTGAATTATATCCATGCACAACAAGATTTTCCCAAGACGTTTTTTAAAGCCTATTGAATTGTTGTAGCTGCTTTGAAAAATGTCCCATCCCTGATAGCCTACTGAGATGTCAGTGAACATGAAATAGACCATTACAGTAATCCAGATGAATTTGGGCTTCTCTGTCTCATTACTTTTCAAGAGCTATCTTGGAGAATGATCTGTGCCAAATGAAAAGAGCATACATCATTAATGAGTTAAAGCATTTCCAGAATCTTCTTTTTTCTGCAGTTTCCTGCACTAATGTACTGTAAGGAGTGAAAGATTTATCGTTTCATTGGACAGATATCCCAGACTCTCCATTCCATCTCTGCAGCCAGAGTACTATCATGAGTATGCTTTAGAGCAGCTGCGAACAGTAGGACTCTGTTATGGCGATTCTACTGAAGAAAAATGTATTGTGTAGTATTTTGTTCTCAACAATTAAAGGGATCCTGTTGGGAGCACATTTCTGAAAACAGCTTGGAGTCCCAGCCCAGTGGGGGCATGGCTAATTTATGCAGAACATTATAGTTAGAGCCAATTAGGATTTGTGTCACGTAAAACACAGCTTGTCTCTGTTGTTTTATTTCATAAAATGTTTTTACATAATTAATGCTTCCATGTAGGACACCTGTTTGTCACAAAATACTGTTTTTCTGGCCACATTGGAATATTAGCTAACAGCTATGGATATACATGTAGCTTTTCCTTGAGGTAGTGTTTACACCATATCCTGGGATTAAATGTGAATTTAGAATGCATGTTGGCATACTGAACATGAATCTCCTTTCACAACACTGGTTATTCAAACTCAGAGAATTTAAGGTCTGTGGAGGACAACAACAACAGTGTATGTCATGTCCACAATACATAGAACAGGAGATACTTGAGTGTTTTGTCCAAAGCACATAGAGGTTTGGTTCAAAAACAGATGGGGATAATTTCAGTATGGAGTCAGCAAGTTATGATGGGGATGAGTTTGTGAGAGAACACCCACACACACAGAAGTGGGATGTCAACTCTGTGTTTCCTGTTCTACATCTCGTAAGGGATATTGTTCATTTCCAGCTCAGGAAACTCTGTCACACACACCCTGAATGTCAGTTACACTAGAGTCAACCAACCCAAGGTACTAGATTCACTCTAGCCAATGAATCACTTATATGATGACTTTAGGAATTCATTAATTTGATCAATTAACGATATTTTACAAATCATTTGCATTTGTTTATTTCTATTATCTACAGTATGAGTTCTTTTTAGATTATAATATTTCCAGGAACATCAGGTCTGCTAGTTTTATGCGTAATTATTCATTACGGGATTTTTCTGCAGCTTCTGTTTTTCACCCAAAGGACAACCAGGGCTAAACTGGTTTATAATTCATGATAATATATCATCTTAAAACACTAAATCTTAACATCTTAACAAAACACAATAACGTGATATATCAGCAGCGTGTAGATTACTAAAGGGGGAGAGTATAGCTGTCATTACATTCAATTAAAGTAAAATTCTCCATCGTTCTCTGTCATCCCAAAATGAATAAAAGCAGGTGGTAGCCACAAATAATACATTTCCCTTTGGGCTAGTTGACATAAGGATCACACAAGGTCACAGCCCCATCATCAGTCACTGTAGCTTTTGTTCTATGAAACGTCAGGATGATCTCCCCTAAGATGTGGCTATACTTATGTTCCTACACTTTCAGGGGTACACTGACTCAGAACAAAATGCATTAAGATTTTGTTAGATTACTGTTTGCTGGAAAACTTTAAAACAAGTGTAAATAGTTAAGCCAGTACTAGTACATAGTAAGTGGTGTTCACTACCGATTCGGAACTGTATCCTGTAATGGACAAGTCACTTCCTCAAAAAGGAAAGCTTAGTTCCCAGTGCATAATACTTCCCAGAACTGTAGTGTGTGGAGCGGATATGTAAGGCTGTGGAGTAGTCCCTCAGTGCCTAGGTGGACCAAGAAATGACACCCTTGGTCACAATGATGATGAATCCTCAATCCCTTTTGGAAAACTTTTTTTTTAAAGGGTTCCAAAAGGGTTCCTCAACTGTGGAAAGGGTTCTACAAGGAACCCAAAAGGGTTCTACCTAGTACCAAGAAGGGTTCTACAAAGGGTTCACTTATGGGGACAGCCAAAGAAACCTTTTAAGTTCTAGATAGCACCTTTTTTAAAATCTAAGTGTAGTAGATAAACACAGATGACATCAAGGCACCCCCCATTTGTCATTGCCTTTCAGTTATTCACTAAGGAAGATGTTTCACAAAGATCTTGCTTCGTAGTGTTTAAGGTTAGCTATTTTGTACAATGAGCAATGGAGACAAATGGCTTTGCAGTGTGTGAATGCCCGTCTTATCCCCCCCCTCATGGTTGCTCATATCCCCCACCTCTCCCGTTTTATGGAGACTCCAGCGGAGCAAAGTGTTTCTGGTTGCATGCCACCAAGCTGGACCGCCATGCAGGAATCTCTGGAATTCCCAGACACTGGCTTTTTCCCAGTGCCCTAAAGTGCCAAATGAACAATGACAGCAGCAACATCTTTCTTGAATTGCACAGCATGAACTCAGGGGCCTCTCTCATTCCTCCCTTTCTCCCTCATTGTCAAATCCATCTAAACTCCTTAAGAAGGGACAACAGACTCCATGTTGATGAGAGGCCCTGTGAATTACTTAGGAGTGTTTGCTAAACATACATGCTTTAAAAAAATAGGTAACTGGTAGGCTACCTATTTCAATTGTTTGTTAGGCCTATTAACATTACAATTATCATGTACATCATGTGGTCAATTAAAAAGTCTGCTTATTACTTACTATAAGGCAGTAATTCACATTTAGATTTATCTGGATTAAGTTGTCTTTTCTGATTACCCATCTTGTACAGATTTGATAAAACATTTTTTCAATATAGTTTAGTTTTGAAATGCAAATAAAAACAGGACAGAAAGAGCGTCTCACGTTGGTCTTGCTAGAGGGGAAAAAATGGCCAGTTCTACAGTTTCACTCTGACTGGCACTGAGGTAGTTAATTAACTGTGACACGGTTGGCTTGAGAGGTAGCAAGAATGGAACAAGCGGCTTGAACACTAGAGCCCAGTGAGCGGTGGAGGAAGAACAAACGCATAGAGCCTAACACCTGCCAGACTATTTTACTATTTTAAGTGTTAATATTTCCTGGATTTGTCTATGCCTGGATTTGTCATTCCGGAGTTTTCAGGGGACGATGACTTAAATGAAAAAGTGAGAGATTTCTAAAGCATCACGTAATTTCCATGCATGTAATTTGAGGAAAAGTGCTCTCTGCATGAAGCAAACTTTTTGACAACTTGCGAAACCTTACCAAGCAGTGGGTCTACGTGAATCAGTATTACACGTTTACATTGCCTACGGTGATACACATTTTCTACTATTAGTTTGGAGGCAGATTTCAAACGTTATCATTTTCGGTAGGCTAAACAACGCCACAGAATGTGACATCTACTGTCTCGCGACGACGCCGACTGAGCATACCTGCATTGCAAGTGAGTTTGTTATTCATTTCTGTTTAGAGCACCTTTTGTCACGGGTAAAGTCCCATTCTTGTCTGCAAAACTAGGCTAGTTACTTTTCTTTCAACCCCATTGTAGTCCATATTGGCCTTTGACATCTTCAGTCGCAGTTAGAGCATAAGCTACGCTATACTTATAAAGCTTATGTATAACTCATCAAATATTCATACATCAGAAATAATTTGTAAGTCATACAATAGAAATGTTGTTATAAAGAAGGTGTAAACCTACGTGTACCGCTTTGACAAATGTCGCAAAACCCTTACCATCCTTATAGCATGTATATGCCGCTTATGAATGACATGAAGCATCTATAAAACCAATATAGAAAGGTTATAAAGGCTTTCAAAGATGGGGTTCAACCTTAGGTTTTGCCCCATCAGCCTCCCTCAACATGATCAAATTATGGCAAATGATACCACATGCTCTGACATTTCCTCAGCCCCCACATTTTCAAATATGCCAACTTTCCTGATGATGGGGCATTTATTATGTTCTCTATCATCTCATTTTAGCTTCACTGATCTGACTGATAATTCTGGTAGTAAACTAGGCTATGAATTCACTCCCCACATGGCAGGCATACATCCACCTGAGTGATGTTATTTTCATTTAACAAACTCATGAGCAAACTTTTTGAGGACCAGAGATGAGGTTTCAAAATGCACATTATATGTTCCCCTCTTAGTGGGCCTATGTATAATTCATACTCTGCCTCCCTGGCAGAAGTGCTTATGAATAATGCATTTTAAGTTAAAAGCACAACACTTTTTTGTGACATAGGCTATCTGCCCATACTCAAATAATGTCAGAACATATTATTATCCTCTTAGCTAGACTATTATTAGTATAGGGCCCCGTCTGATAGTGTTGTTTATGTTGTGTTTAATCTAAGAGATAAATAGGGGCTTTGTTCAGTGTTGGCCTACTAGTTCTTCACAAGTTGTGTGGTCCTGTGACCTGTGGTCATGCTGCAAATTGTTCCCTACCTACACACTATCCCCTATGACACTGGTAAGTCTACACCAGTACCTATAGGAACAAATGACAAAAAGCTGAAAAAACACCAGCAGGGACACTGTAATTTCTGACAAGGAAATAAAGAAATACAAACATCTATATGAATTTACAGCAATAACAAAAAATCTGCTACATTTTCTAAACTGCTCCTTCTATTTTAGTGTGTCAAACAGTGTTCTAGCTTTGTGCTAGGTGTGAGGGCCTCGTCAAATACACGAGGAAAAACATGAAAAAGCTCTCAGTGGTTTTCGCCCTCTACAGCCACGGTTGGACATCTGTCATTTTAGTGAAATCATGGAATGGTTTTGCATTTTAAATGTGTAGCGGAAAAGGGGAGTAAATAAAGTAATGATAGCTTTAATGGCTCACCCGTGCAATCCATGGAATATGTATCTGAATGGTTACATTTCAGATTATGGCCCTTAAATATTTACGTTGTAGCTACCGCTACAAACATACCATTAATGACACGGTAACCATATTAACACTGTGCACTTTCATATTGCCATGGTTGTTTCACAAATACATTTTCCTCTCATATTCGACATCTGACAATGCAGCAAATGTTAATGTCTCGTTTTAGTAGTATTAGTCAGACATTAGCTTCAAATGCAGCGATAGACCGCTCCTATCAATTCTGAATGTCTATGAGACCTCATTATGTTGTCTTGACAGGTGCTTTAACACTGCACATGTCATAATGCTGGCAGTTGTTAGTTTTTGCCCCTATTTGTGGAATTAACTTGACATTTTTATCACATTGTCGCTTCAAAATTGAATCATTGTGTAAATGAATCAGTGTGAATATTCCATTCTATTTCTCAACATCCCGTGTACCAGTTGGATTCTGCGTTATTCGTGCATTTTCTTTGCCCCCAGAAAGTTGTAAATATGCTAAGGTTAGGTAACTGCTTGAAAGTCAGGTTTGAAAGTTTGAAAACATGAAAGAAATCATATGTTAGGTGTATTGGAATATAGAATGAATTATGGAATTGAGTTTGAAGTGAAAAGATTATCGGAGTGCAAAGGGGTATTAAATAAATTGAGTGTAGGATTACGAAATGTCTCTCTGCAGCTTTTAAAATACATTATTTTCAGAACCAGAATTGAAAATAATCCATCTCTGTATGGTCATTAATGTCTCTTTTTGTCTCTATCTGAACAGCAAACTTTTACTTTTGTTTAGCATGTCTCTCTGTATAGTATACTCCAATCTCTCATGTTGAGCCTTGCTTGACTCAAAGCCATTCTGTTTCCTAAAACTTTATCTCCTCTTCTGTTTGAAATAGAAACAGGCTATGTGTAGGTTCTCATACTCCAGTGTAGGTTCATTTTATTTAGCAAAACCTCCTATCCAACTTTGACTTATCGTTGAGTCCTGGCACAGTCGCCTGGCAATGGTTGGTTGAGACATTGTGAGCGACAATTTTCATTGCTACTATGTTTATGGCCAGCTCCTAAGTCATGTTTGTCCAACTGCAAAATATCTCTATTTTTATTTGACAGTTTGACCTTTTACCTTTAACTTTTATCTTAGTGTTTAACTTAGCTCTTCAAAAGAGATTGCCATAACATCTCCAAGAATCCCCGAGGATGAGAGTGTAAGGAGAAAGAAAAAGAAAAGCAATCTGTCTGACATTTTGCAATAAATAGTAGAAATATATTTTGACGTGTAATTTACTGTCACACTTGATGTATATTTGTGGCATTATGCTTTTAATTATGCTAGGCTACCTGACATCCTGTCAGGTTAGAATGTTGGGCCAGTAACCGACAGGTTTCTAGATCAAATCCCTGAGCTGACAATGTAAAAATCTGTCGTTCTTCCCCTGAACAAGGCAGTTAACCCACTGTTCCTAGGCTGTCATCGTAAATAAGAATGTGTTCTTAACTGACTTGCCTAGTTAAAGAAAGGTAAAATATATATTTTTTTTTAACATTTCAGGTTAGGGGGAATCTCAGCATTTACAAATTTTATTGCAGGGATAAACAATTGGTAGGTTTACTGGAACATATTTATCCTTACTTTGCAAACCTTGGCAAAATGATTTTTTCAATTTTTGTACTGTATGTAAATAATTTTGTGTTGCGTGTATGAAGGTGCTATACTAAGGAAGTTGTTATTATAGTTAGTAACACTTTACATAAAGTAGAGAGGTATAATGCTGTATTACTTGTTATAACCATGTTTAAGCCTTTATAATGTCTTATTATAAGAAGAACGCGGATGGAATCACCGAATCCATACATTAAAACAGAATTCAACACTAATCAAACATGTATTGAACTTAGTAGGAACAAACTAAATGTATTGAAAATGTGTTAATTTGGCCAAGTTTATCATAAAGCATGAAGCGAATGCATCAGTGATTCGTATTTCCTGCAACTTTCTGTAAGAGGCAACGATAATTCCCTCTCTATGTGCATGTGCGGTGGGTGAGAGTCTACCCCTTTGTGCAGCTGTTAGCGATGATGCTAATGAAAGTCTTCTGGTAGATGGAAAGGCTTTCTCAAAAACCTTCTAAATTAAATGTTAACTACAAAGTAGCCTATGCTTACATGGCAGAATGATATCATGATTATCCAGTGGATATTTGTTTTGAAAACTCTACCTTCACATGTGTGCTACAAAAACACAGCTAAACAACAGCCTCTTGCTAGGTGCACACTGGAATTAAAGGGTAACTACACCCAAAAATCAACATTTAAATGTTTTTCTCCCAGACCTCAAAAGTGGTCTCCTGGTGTAGTTTAAGCATTGTTGTCGACTTAGAAGGTGTAATTTTGAGAGCGAAAACCTGAAGGAAAAAAGGGGAAAACGGGAACCTGGAAAAACTAAACGGTGAAACTGGAACACAGAGAAAACAAAACGGAATCAAACAAAAAATAAAACTGATTTTACAAGGCCCTATACATATATAAGGCTTATAATATGCCTCTCTATGTAGCAGATTTGCAACTAAGTACATTAATGGAAGGTAGACTCAATGATATGACATAGATGCAGAAAGTAAACAGCATAGGCTCAACTTCTCAGCTGTTTTGGTACCCTGGCTACCACACTGTGAACAGCGTGAAGTGAACCCGTGCACATGCACAGATACTGTGCGTGACTGTGAGAGAGAAGTCTTGCATCTCACTCATCTCAATATCTGTGGTGCTGCTCGTGGCAAAGTCACTTCACTGAGTCTACCTTTAAATGTTCCATCTTGACGTTTGATGTAGGGTAACAACTGGAGGTGATCCACAGTGCATCAGAAGCCAACCACAAAGCTGGTGTCATGTAGATAGATATATGTTCAGATAGGGAACTGGCTATGGTTCGTCATCACTTTCCCTGACACTCTCCTTGTCATCAAGGATTTGGGGCGTTCAAGCAGTTGCCAGGCTCCAACTCACCACAAATACAACCGGTCTCTTGAGACGGTTGTCATGACAGCCTCAGTGAGTTTTGCTGGGGTCAAATGAGGGCCAGCCTGGGCCCTAGAGGTTAAGAGGAGGGGGAAGGGGGGAAGAGAGTGATTGTTAGGTATACCAGTGTGTGTGGCAGACTTAAAATATATAGGTCCGCTACTGTTGGTGCCGTATTTTAATTTTATGAGCAGGTTAAATCATTTCTCAAATGTTTTTGTTGTTTTTGTCCTGGGGTTTCTTTTCCCCCCCAATTATTTTGTGACTAAAGACAATACCCTAGATGTACTAGGCTGTATGATACAGGAAGAGAATTGCAGAACCTGGCATGTTCTTTGCCTTACTCCGACATCAAAGACAATGTGGCACTTAATGAAAAAGACAAGTAGCTCTCAGGTGAGTAAGGGGCAGAGTTCTCTTTTATTATCAGTCAGCCCAGTGACAGTCAGAGATAGTATCAGACTGATTATATACTATTTATACCATATAAATATTGTATACCGCTAGCCACACAGCACTTGTGCCTGTCACCAGGACTTCAAAAGCAGAAGCACCTGACTTGACTTTAGAATGTTATCCCCCTCCCTCCCCCCTCCCTACCATCCTTCCTAAATCTGGTGCCACTTTTACAGGGAAAGGCACAATACAGGGGGCGTCAATGACAGCAGGCAAGGGGAGCTAATCCATGCAGCTGTCAGCCCGCGGGGTATTAAGCCTCCATTCTGAAGATTCTTGGCGACCTGCCAGAGGTAGAGACAGTCTTTTTCAGACAGGCATGGAGTATAGGCATGGAGGGCCTGGTACTAGGCCTCTGTATCCACTGTACTCGAACTGAAGTAAATTCTTGGAACCCAATGGACCATTCTTCAAGCCTTTTACCGAGTGAAGATGTAGCCAGCGACTGTGTAAATCTAGAGAGCCATTCATCATGTCTGGTGTCGCTGGGCCTCACTTTGATTGTTCACTGGTCTCAAGCTCTAGACTCAAGCTCTTGTGGACTTGGATACTATGTACTGTTGTTTTAGAGTTCAGTGTTACATTTTCTATGTTCTGATTTTAGTAAAGAATGTTCTATTAAACATAGAATTCTGGATGCGCAGTGCAGCCTTGACTGTAATGTGTGTGAAATCTATATCTAAACACGGCAACCTTTCTGAAGGTCTGTTAAGCCAGGATTTGGGTCTGGCAAAAACAAACATGCATGTAAAAAATAAAACAAATAAAATGATGTTCTGTCATAAGCCAATCCAATGCTGGAAAACAGCTGTAGGGTATAAATAGTAGGGCAAGAAGTTTTAGTAATTGCAAAGGAATCCAGTGTTTATTGTGTAAATCAAAAGAGTAAGCCCATTTGAAACAGGTGTTGGAATGTGACAGGAGGGTGTCCATAGATCGCCCTCTGTTTTTTTGCAAAATAGCTCTCTAATGCTCCCTCGCTCATTTTGTACCATTACAGCACACGACCTCCACTTTGAGGGAATGAGTTCTGGGGGGCTGGATTACCAACAGAGACAGGAAAGGGAGGAACGATGGACTGCATAAATGTGGGGTGACGCAAATGCTCCCCTTTTGTGCTATCACATAAGGGGGAGGGCAGGGGGCATCCATGTGTTGTCCCCTTGCCCTCACTTTCCTTCTAGATTCAGGGAAACAGCAATGTTTGCCAACATTGTTTGAGACTATCTTTGGAGCTCTTTCGATTTTTAGTTGACGCAAACAAAAGCAAATGCAAATGTATCTTCTAAATGTATTTTTTGTTGTTGCTGCCAGTAGTCTTGTAGCCAGACACGGTAATCTTGTGGATATCATTTTGTCGAAGAGTGGGCTTAGGCACAGTGGAACAAGTATATGCTAGCTAACACATATAGCTCTGGTTCCACCTGAATGACAGGTAACATTTCAAGGACTATGACTTAGCTAGCTAGCTAGTATGTTCAGTCATCGTTTTTCTAATGTAGCATTTCTGAAACACTTCAATTGTGTTGGCGCCAGCAGCTACCAAGCTTTTTGTTGTAGTTGAAAATATAGGCAACTCATTCCTTAAATTCACTGAGTTTGCCAAGTGTGACACTTTCCTTGTGAAATAGCCTAGAAATTAAGGCTGTGCTGCCAGTCACACTTTGAAGGAAACTGGATCCTTTCAAATGTTTGTAGTTATTTCTTCTCGAAAAGTAACACATTAGTTTCAAATTGAAGTTCAGTCAGTTCGTCTCTCACCCACTACTTGTCCTGAGTCTTGTGCTTGCTGACAGGCCTATTGTGGAGCTACAGGAGACATGGTCATGGAAGTGCAGTACTTCAAAGAGGAGCAGATAAGACAGCGGGAGCTTAACAGCCTTTGAAGGGAGGTGCTGAATCCAGTATTTAGGCGCGCAGGAGCTTAACGGTCAACTCCAAAGTTCACCACTTGGCCTGGATTACACATTGGACCCTGGACCTGTGTGGAGGGAGACTGGTTACAGCTGCTACTGGAGAGGAGCCACAACACACCCACTGTAGGACCCTCCGGACAGACCATAGGATAGCAGCACTTTCCTCTCCTCAAACACACTATTGGGTTCTAGAACACTGGGCTCTTGATTTAGGCAATGAAGTCATAACACATGGAGCCAAAAGTGACAAAAGAGACATCAGATTAACAGGAGACACTCCCTACAAACATGTATGGGAGTGTCTCCTGTATGCTTTGGATGCATGGTGTCATGGTTCACCAAACAGACTGTTCTTGTGACGCGTCAGAAATAGGAATCATGATTGATTAAAAGTCTCAGGACTACGGCATCCGCAAGTGGAGTGGAGGCATTGACAGTCTGTGAATGAAATATTTCTGCTGTGAGATGGAGGCCCTCAGACTGGCCAAGCATTTGTCCCCTGAGCGAGGATGAAACATGCTGTACCCTCCACAGAATTAAATAGGTGTTGACACGTGCTGATACTGAAACAGACCAAGAGAGAACAGGCAGGGAGGCACAGGTCAGTCACTCCACACAGTAATGTTGTACGGTTCCTGACAGGTGATACAGCATTGTATTAGAAAAAGTTTCACAGGGGTATTTGTTTGACTTTCATTATCGTATGATCTATATGGCATGTGCTGGTGCCATTCCAGAGATAGATAGAGAACGAGACAGACAGAAAGACAGAGAGAGAAACCCACCTGGTGTTGGGGAGATGGCGCTAACAGCAAGGGTTGGGCCTAAGTAAATAATGATTAGGTTTTCGGCAGACGATGTGGAAACATGACCCCCATTGACCCATGCTGGCGGTCTCCGTCCCTCCTGGGGCCGCCCTCCAAGCCTGTCGCAGCTTTCTTTCCAAGAGGCCGTGCTAATGAGCTCTCACGTTGACAGCCCTGTCCCCGATCGGCGCGTGTGGAGAGGTGCTGCATGGGGACGACCACTCGGACCAACATCAGGGACTAATTGTTGGCCAAGCTAGCAGGCCCAGTCATAGAGATAAAACACTCGTTTTGTATGGCTAGTTTTATCTCTATGGTCCCTGTACTGTTGGAGATGCAGTATGCATGGTGATATACACAAGCCTCTCGTGGGCACCTCTTTCCTTTTCCCCTGTGACCATGTGCCCTAGAAAACCATATGCAATCTGTCACTTCAACCAGCTCCTAATCTGCACTTCAAATCTGCAGGAAGGATTCAAACAGCCTTATGACCCACACATTTTATGCCTTTATATTTTTCCGTCCATATCCACAGCTTTCCAGACAGGAAAGTGCCTTTAGGAAAAAATAACCTCCATAAACCTGTCGGTTATACAAAACAAATAAAACCAAGATCAGGAGGATTACTATGAATGTTGGCTCTTGGAAATGTATCACCACCCTTTATGGACACTAAATCCTCAAAGTCCTGGGTAAACTTCTGCCCTCTTTAGTCTTCGTTTGTATACTAGTGCATTCTGCGTCAAATTATAGTTTGTATACTTAGTGCATTCTGGGTAAAATTACAGTTTGTATACTTAGTGGATTCTGGGTCAAATTACAGTTGCCCAGATGTAGAATGATGAGAGTATGCACAATCAGGGAGCAGGCTGCAAATTATAAACTCAAGTACAGTACTCTATTATCTCTGGTTATACCAAAGTGAAGGCCATTGATTAAAAAGCAAATGCTTGAGACAAATAGAAATCATTTTGATATGACTTATTCAATACATTCATGCCTCAAGGAAAGCCATGTATGTTGGCGAATTCCTGTGCTGTTGCAACATCCATTTACTGTGTAACTGTTAGTGATTAATGTTATCATTATACAGTATGCTAAGATCGAGGATTAGCCCTCAAGTATAGCCTGTCTCTGTTTTTTTATGGGACAATAATGGTGTGAAAAGTTGTATCAGCTGTCGCAGGTTTTCAGGCCCCAACATGTTTTCTCTAGGGTGCAGCACACAGCTCTTTCTGCACTACTTTAATGACTCTGATTGCATCGTGAGATGTGGACAGACAGTAGTGTGTGAGATAGATGTTGACATGTTTTCAAGAGCCATGGCCACCCTTCTGTCGGCTTAAACCTATGACAGGTTGGATTACGGGATCCAGGATTTTGTTGCAACGCCAACGGTTCACTCAATCAACTAACGTTGAAGAAACATATTTTATTTTTTACTTTTATGAGACAAATATTTTTGGGACTGAAATGGAGTCTCAGACAAAATAAACATGTACAACGTTGCTTGAAAAGTCTGTACTAGCTTGTTTAATTTCATTCCTCTTTCATTGAGTTCCATATGAGGGATCCTTTGATGCATTCCTTTGTTTGTCTCATTCTGTGGATCTGTGCATTCCTTATCGCAATTGTGGTTTGCATTGATAGGACCACCCCTATCTAGACTTCTAATGTGAACTGTTTGTCATTTGGAACTAACTCCAGAATACGGCTGTGAACCCCACATTATTTCCATGGAATTTTCACCACTAGTCATTGCATTGCCAATGAAGCAACCACATCTGACAACACAGGAGCATCTATGACATCATAAGCAGAGCTAGTGCTCAATTGTCCATTATGATGTTCCCTGTGTCTAGAAATGACTGTTCTTTTGAAAATGTTTCACCCATCTTTGCTCCATGACATACTCCTTCTGCTATCCAGTCACTTGAAAGACTGAATGCCCTTTGCAAGCCACTGCAGGCAATTTTGCTGGTTTCACAGAAACTACATTTATATTGAGGAGAATTTCACTACGCTACAACCCAAAACCGAGGTTTAGCTAGCTTCTCATTGTTTGTCTTCAAGCTTACACTTGGCAGAGGAATTGAGGCAGTGGAAAGGAACTTGATGGCTTTTTGTTGTTTATCTACTGTGGACACAGGTCCAAAATCATGACTCAAACGTGAAAATCCTACCTTTTTCGTGTAATTTGTTTTGCTCTCCCAACATGTTTTGTGTCCATTCCCTCTCTCACCCCACTCTCTTGCTTTCTCTCTCTCTGTCTCTTTTTTTAATTTCCTCCTCCCATCCCCCCTGTTATGTGGCATGGATACGCTTGTCCAGTCTGGCACATCTCATTAGATCTATGCACTAGTCCTCAGGTCGAATAGATCAGTTGTAAATCATGCAGAACCAGAAATAGCTAATTGCAAATTGTACAGTAAGAACCAATGTTTCATGAATATGCTTGAATCAGGTTGGACTTTAGAGAGAGTAAACACACTCAAGTACTTAGTACCCTGCTCTTCTTTTCCTCTGAGGATCTAGTAGCAACCATATTTGTTGTGCATTCTTTATAAAGAGTTGTTTTTTTCCTACCCTGCGACCATGTATCTGACCATCCAGATCTACTCTCATCTTCAGCAGTTCAACCTATTTGAGAGTATGGTCTGTTTGCATTGGCGAGCCCCATTCTTCTGTCTCCACTCTCCAATATGCAGGTGGAACTTCCTCTTAGACCAAGGCTCTCTCTGGGATGATAATAACATGCTCTCAGTCACCTGTGGCTTGTGATTAGAGGCCAACATGCTATATGCAGACTCAGACTCCTCCACAACACCCTGTCATGCGAGCTCATAGGGATGATTTATGTAATGCTTTGATGACATTTCAAAAAGGCCACAATTCTTAGGATATATACTGTATACACTATCGTTCAAAAGTTTGGGGTCACTTAGAAATGCAAATGTTTTTGAAAGAAAAGCAAATGTTTTGTCCATTAAAATAACATCAAATTGATCAGAAATATAGTGTAGACATGGTTAATGTTGTAAATGACTACTGTAGCTGGAAACGGCAGATTTTTAAAGGAATATCTACATAGGCGTACAGAGGCCAACAGTGAAGAGGTGACTCCAAGATGCTGGCCTTCTAGGCAGAGTTGCAAAGAAAAAGCCATATCTCAGACTGGCCAATATAAATAAAATATTAAGATGGGCAAAAGAACACAGACCCTGGACAGAGGAACTCTGCCTAGAAGACCAGCATCCTGGAGTCACCTCTTCACTGTTGATGTTGAGACTGGTGTTTTGCGGGTACTATTTAATGAAGCTGCCAGTTGAGGACTTGTGAGGCGTCTGTTTCTCAAACTAGACACTCTAATGTACCTGCCCTCTTTCTCAGTCGTGCACCGTGGCCTCCCACTCCTCTTTCTATTCTGTTTAGAGACAGATTGTGCTGTTCTGTGAAGGGAGTAGTACACTGCGTTGTACAAGATATTTAGTTTCTTGGCAATTTATTGCATGGAATAGCCTTCATTTCTCAGAACAAGAATTGACTGACAAGTTTCAGAAGAAAGTTCTTTGTTTCTGGACATTTTGAGCCTGTAATTTAACCCACAAATCCTGATGCTCCAGATCCTCAACTGGTCTAAAGAAGGCCTGTTTTATTGCTTCTTTAATCAGAACAACATTTTTCAGCAGTGCTGACATAATTGCAAAAGGGTTTTCTAATGATCAATTAGCCTTTTAAAATGATAAACTTGGATTAGCTAACACAACGTGCCATTGGAACGCAGGGGTGATGGTTGCTGATAATGAGCCTCTACGTCTATGTAGATATTCCTTTAAAAATCTGCCGTTTCCAGCTACAATAGTCAACACTGTATTACACTGTATTTCTGATCAATTTGATGTTATTTTAATGGACAAAAAAATGTGCTTTTCTTTAAAAAACAAGGACATTTCTAAGTGACTCCAAACTTTTGAACGGTAATGTATATTAATTGATTTTTTTTACTTGGGAGCCAGATTGACTACACATTGATGTTATTTGTAGGAATAATAAATATATAAGAAAAATAAAAGGTAGTAAGTAAGTAAATTTGAGTAAAATTAAGACGGTTTTCCATGTTGTGTGTTACTGTAAGACCCAGTTTGTGGATCCAGTTGGATAACATTTTTGCTGCAGTGATAGTCTTGATGTCAATGACAAGTCAGTGACAATGGGTGTTTCTCAATATGCATACAACCATGCAAATTGGAGCACGGAACAGTCGGAGTATGAGTCCAAAATAAAGTATGCGAAACACAGGGCAGTTCTCAGACATGTACTTCATTTGTACACATTTTGAAGCATCGATGCAAGCTTCAACTGAAATATTCCCAGGATTGTTGACATAAAAAATTATTCAACGTTTTTTTTTAAAACAATGGTGGCTGGTTTTGATCTGACGCGAGAGAAAGTGAACTCTGAATGAAAAGTTGCCTGACATATGTAGCCCGACTACAATATTTTAGCTTGATACTTAAATAAATGCTGCAGTCATTTTGACATGTTTATCTGTTCTAGAATACCCAGTGTAGCGTGCCAAGACTGCTGCTAACTGACAAAGAATTGGTAGCTAGCTAATTACCCACAAAGAATTTGTGGCTATCGTTGGCCTACCACCTTTCATATCAACAATAGTTTTAGGTCGTTTTTTACATGTAAAACTATCTGGCTAGCTACACTGAACAACAAATATAGACACAAGAAGTGTTGGTCCCATGTTTCATGAGCTGAAATAAAACATCCCAGAAATGTTCAATACTCACAAAATGCGAATTCTCTCAAATTTTATGAACAAATGTATTTACATCCCTGTTAGTGAGGATTTTCTCCTTTGAGAAAATAACCCATCCACCTGACAGGTGTGGCATAGAAGCTGATAGAAGCTGATTAAATAGCATGATCATTACACAGGTGCACCTTGTGCTGGGGACAATAAAAGGTTACTCTAAAATGTGCAGTTTTGTCACACAACACAATGCCACAGATGTCTCAAGTTATGAGGGCACGTGCAATTAGCATGCCGACTGCAGGAATGTCTACCAGAGCTTTGCCATAGATTTTAATGTTAATTTCTCCACCATAAGTTGCCTCCAACGTCACTTTAGAGAATTTGGCAGTACGTCCAACCGGTCTCACAACCGCAGACCACGTGTAACCATGCCAGCCCAGGACTTCCCCATCCGGCTTCTTCACCTGTGGGCTGAGGAGTATTTCTGTCTGTAATAAAGCTATTTTGTGGGGGAAACTAATTCTGAATGGCTGCACCCCTGCCCAGTCATGTGAAATCCATAGATTAGGGCTTAATGTATTTATTTCAATTGACTGATTTTCTTGCGTTAACTGTAACTCAGTTAAATCTTTGAAATTGTTGAATGTTGCTTTTATATTTTTGTTCAGTATAGATTAATACGATTCACATATAGCTGATAATTATTAAGTTACAAGCTTGCTTTTTTATGTAGATATCTTGTTTTGTCCTTATTGGTCAAAGGTAATGCAGTAGCATGGGAGTGGGCAGTGCTTCTCAAATATACATTTTTATGTGTTCTCCACAATCTCGTCCTCACAAGAGCGTACTCAAGAAAACGTCCTCGGAGAATGAACTTGGAGCATGAGAGTGTGGAGCACAGTAGTATGCAGATTGAGAAACATCCAATGTGTCATGTTCAAAGGCAGCCTAATGTCCTGATACCCTCCGGGGCCATACAGAAGCAACAGACTGTGGAGAATGTTGCTGAGCAAGTCAAGCAGAGGCCCCACTGCTCTCATATTCACCATAACAGCAAGCATATAATGGAGCATATTATTATGACTTAATTAAACAGTATTATGATAATGTAAGACTTGGGGCTCAACTCAGTCAAACTAGAAGTGAGGTGATTACGCACTAGCTCTTTAAAATTATGGTTTTGGTACTGTAAAAAAATACTACTGTACTACTACTGCATTACAACCACTACTACTACTACTACTACTACTACTACTACTACTACTGTGGTAATTGTGTTGGATAAGTATGGATGTAAGCATGTTGACAGAGAAAAGCAATATTATCATTTAGGGCTGTGATGATACCAGTATTGCAATATTTTTTCCATGGCAAAAATGAAAACACGAAGCAGACGAAACTCTTTGGTCCTTTAAAAACCTGCTGTATGTAAAATATTGTGTGCTATAATGTGACTCTGGATGACAACATAATGATGTTGGTTTCCAACGAAGTGTTAAAAGCAGCAAGTAGCCGTGTTTTATAATTGATCGCCCTACTGGGTGACTACGAACGGTGGCTGTTTGCGTAAATTCAACATGTAGAATCGTCGTGACATGTTGTCTGATATTCTGGTCAGAGGCGATAGGACGGCCACACGCTCCTTTTAATCCTTCTTCTTTGTGGTGTGTCTGAGCTTAGGCAAAGGTGTTTATGTTCCAGTTATGATAACCCGTCATTAACCTTGGGTATATGTGTGAAAAATACAGCACAGCACCCACACCCTAACTTAAACAGACCTGATTTACATTAGATTCCGAAGCCTAGTGAGTGAGTGTGATCCTTATTGGGGGTTCTCTTGCTTTTAGACAGTCTCTTACTAAAGGAGTTTAAGATTTAAAGCAAGACATTGTGACTGGGATTTGTATTAGCTGCCAGGATTTGGCTGCAGCGTTTAAGAACTCTCAGTCTCGGGGTGCATACTTTCCTAATCTCCTTTGGAGTGTGTCACTCCCGGGAAGTCCTTGTTGCCCCACTCTCACACAGTCTTTTTTACTCCACCACTGTCCCAGTGACTGGGGAAGGGCACACAGGTCAAAAAGAGATGGTCACTTTGTGCTGCTCCCTGGCTATCTGAGACCCAAGCTATTTTACAATAACCCAGTCATAGGAACGGGAACAAGACATTGCCCCAAACTGAATCATGTGAACTAGGTTGTGTTCTCTGTCTATGGCTTCTCTGTCTTGTTGTCATTGATTGATATCTGATTTATCTGGGTGTCCCTGTTATGAAGAAGCCTCTGAATGTGGATGACTTGATGAGGCTTCCTACAAAGTCATACAATTCAATGATTCTTTAATTGACAATTTCTCAGTATGTTAAATAGGATTGTTTTCTTAGTGTCCGCTTCCGTGACACAGTATTAGGCCTTGTCCTAACTAAAAAAAAACATATCTATTGAAAGTGCTTCTCTATTGAAACATCTCTATTGAAAGACTAGGTTTAATCTGTGTCAGGCAAACTGGCACCTAATATTTACTAGTACCCAAAGTTTCTGCATCCATTTGTAGTTGATTGTGTGCACTCTTTTGTTGTCCTGTTATTGATAGTGTTCTTGAAATGGGAATGTCTAGCGATTGACATGCTAATGATATCTCTCAGTAATGAGGTATTTTTATTCTTAACTCTGGTTCTGACAAAGAAAGCGTCGATGCTCACTGACCTGCAAACAGATTATTACAAGGGTCAGGGTGATTTCAGTGTCAGAAGACTGGAAGCTAATTCAAAACGTATCATCTGCTTTTTAACTTCTCAAATCTACACTTTTCTGTGCAAGGGATGTTGCATTGGATGTGGAACTCTCTCTAAATGGCTGCAAATTATATGATGGTTTTAAGTGACATTCAGTTCATCTGTAATGCTTTTTCCTTTCCCCTTTGTAGGACTCCAAAGGTTAACTCTGCCTTCATTGCTATGGAGACCACCCAAGCCCTCCTCTTCTTTCTCCTGAGTTTATGTGTCTACAGTTGCCATGCCGACGCTCGGACTGCTCCCAGAGTGCATTTGTCTTACAAAGGTGAGCCTTACTTATTTTCAGTGAGTGATCAGTTGACAGATATCGTTTGGGATATTCTTAGTGGGAAGATTAACCGTTGCTTTAGTGAAATTCAGTGTAATTGAAATAGATAGCTCTTTAAACTTCAAAACAACCACATCTTTTCTTTCAAAGTAAAACCGATCTGGAGCTTAGCTTAATAACTTTTTGTGGACTGCCTAAAGTTAATGCTAGTTGATGTATACACATTGGCGCTTTAAGGCTGATATTATAATAATTATCCAACAGCAACATTCCCCATCGCTTAAGATAATTTGTGTCAGTGCATTTAACTATGACATTTTAGTTTAATGTGAAAGACATCAAAGTTGGGGTCTTGAGAGCGACTTTTTCAATAAAATACGTATTTCACTTTATACACCAAAAAACAATTATAAAACGAAAGCAGGCACCCTTTGAACACAATAGTAATTTAGAAACCCAAAAGCTGACTGGCATTTTGACCCAAGAGCAAAAGGACACTTTCCCTCGATACTGACAATAAGACTCTTTCTCATCAAAAAAATGCATTTGGTGTTTTCTTTATCTGAAAATACCTGGCTGTGTCTCTGTGGAGCTCTGTGTCTGAATGTGCTATATGTAACTCAAACGGGCACAGCTTGCCACCCTCTGTACAGGGGAGGGGGTACAGGATCTGTTGGCCCTCTGTGCAGGGGAGGGGGTACAGGATCTGTTGGCCCTCTGTGCAGGGGAGGGGGTGCAGGATCTGTTGGCCCTCTGTGCAGGGGAGGGGGTACAGGATCTGTTGACCCTCTGTGCAGGGGAGGGTGTACAGGATCTGTTGACCCTCTGTGGAGGGGAGGGGGTACAGGATCTGTTGGCCCTCTGCCAGGGCCCAGGGGACACTGGTGGCGCCCATGTCTCAGGAGGTATGAGCTCGCCATGTAACACTAGAGCCACACGGAATGAAGGGGTGGATGGGTGATGAAGGGAGGAAGGAAGAAGATAAATCTGGTGAAGTAGATGGAGAAGAGAAGGAAAGCAAGTTTAAGATGAGAGGGAGTGAAAATAAAGGCATTGGAGAGAGTAATGGATAGAAAGAGTGGTGAGAATGAGAAATGGAGACAGACATGGGTGTGGGTATTAAGGGAGGAAAGGGGAGGGGTGTCACTGTGAGGGAGAGAGCGGTGACAGGGGGTGGTGGTCTATCCTGGGTTATTGTGTGCGTAGGTGACAGTGAAACGGATTTCTCTTCTGAGAAGCAGGATAGGGCACTGGTGTTACCGGGGTATAAATAGCCTGCCATGGTTGCTGTGTTTACCTCAGCAAACGCACAGGGAAGCCCCCTGAAGAACGCAAGGGCCCAGATCCAACAACCTGCTCCAATATGCGAGACAGACATGCCTGTTATGCAGAGCGGGGCCTGTCATCTTGTTCCAGACGGACTCTCTCAAGGCAGAGTGCAGAAGCTACTGCCACCTCAGTTGAGTTATCCTGCAATGAGTACGTTTACATGCACACTAATAATTCAATATTAAACTGATTATGGCGCTAGGCCAAGTATGTAAACACCTTGCTCTGCTTACAGTAATCTTAATCGGCGTAAGGTCCAAATCAAACTATTAGGACATGTAAATAGCTTAATGGACGTTGCAGCTGTGTATGTGATCTACGCATGTGCCAGCACCAGTAGCGCAAGCCTCCCTCTTATGCTCGAGTGAAGTGAGTTTAAAAAAACTGAAAAAATGTATCTTAGAAATAGTTTTCGCATACAAACTTTAAATGTCTGATTCAAAAAAGTTTCGCAAAATGAACATGGTCACTGTGGTAGAACGTTTATTTTGATTGCCGATATTCTGCATTTATCAAGTCCCATAGGTAGCCTGGTTTCAGATGTGTCCATGTAACCAGGATTATTAGGGAAATCGTTCTTCTTGCAAAGCATGTAAAAAAAAAAAAAAAACTTGATTATCCACAATATTCGTATTATTGTGTGCATGTAACTTTGCTCACTGTGTCTGAAATCAGTTTAATAACCTTTTACTCCAGTGGGCTAAATCAGGGTCACACAGTGTTTATTGGTAGTCTTAAACAAATCTACTTTGAAACAAAAGTATATACACCACACATACATTTTGGGCTTAAAAAAAAGACACCTGTACCATGTTAGATATGAGTTGAAAATGTATTTCATCCCAATATTACACTTTATATACATCACAGAAAACTGAAATATAACAAAACAGTTTGAAATAGAAACACCATATTTTTAGCGTTAAAAAAAAAAAAAAGGTTATTAATTCTGAAAAATATGAATAACATTCCACCCATGAGGCCAATAGAGGGCGATTTGGTCATTTCACTGCAGGAAAATATTCTGAAACCCAGTATTACAGGCAGGGGAGAAAAAACACACACTGAAAACAATAGAATAATGGGATGGATGCATCATACGGTATGTCCCATCCAAATGTTAACGTGCAAATATCCATTTGGAAAACTACCTTTTGTCTCGCAATATTGTCCCCTATCTCCTTAAACCTTCACGGCGTTCTTCTTCTACACAACTCGTCTGGTCTACTCTTTGTCCCCCCATTCTGCCTCTGTTGAAACAGCAGCCGTAGAGCATACTTACTGTCTCTTCATCCTAGGGTGGTTGATGATTTTTCCATCAATCTCTGTCACAGACTAGGCTATTTGCACTACCAGGAACTGAAGAACTTCCCAGAGTAGTCAACTACCCCTGGAATGACTATGAAGCTTCTTGTGGGAAATACTTTCATTGGGAAAGAATAACAGTCACTGTGTCAATTAGGGTGAAACACACCGAGATCGGGGAAGAGGATTTAAATAACTTGGTGGGAAGTGAATGTCCAGTGCTTGGTGTCAAAGTTTAAGCTTGACATAACCCTGGACCCAAACATTGAATAAGAGGAATATTTATTTAAATAATTAATATATTTTGTGTAATGATACATTGATCAGCCATTCCAGGTGTAGAAATGCTGATGCTATCCATTTTCACTTCAATGCACTTGTGCTCAACTCAACATTGCATCTTAATATCCAATGATAGAATTTCAGAAAGAATATCTGCAAATTATTTCACATTAGAAAGAGTAACATCCATCATATGATATCACTTCAGAAAGAGCAACATCCATACTTTCCGCTTCCCTTTGTATGAGTTAATGCAGTCACCATTCCTAGATTAAAAAGCCTGCAAAGGGGCCAAATCGTCATATTAGGTAATGCTCTATTTGGAAATAGAATTTTCATTGGAACATTGATGGATAGAATGTCAGCAGATAATCAAGGTCCAGCGGCTGAGAACCAAGCATTGCCTGATTACATTTCTTTCCCTTGAGAACTTTTGTGGAATTCAGCCCAAAAGAGATACTTGACCGGCCCAGCCTTGTAAAAAGTCAGCCCCTTAAAGGACCCTTGTGTCAATAGCAGTCTCTGTCCCAACGAGCTGGCCACCTGCCAGGACTTGGCTTCCAGACACTAATTCAGTCCAAAGCTCTTCTAATGATTGAAAACTAAGGGACCGCTGTCAGGGGGGCCAGTGGTACGCTGTTGAGTCTTGCTCATTTAGTTGAGCCTGTCATTAGCTATAGGGCACACACCAGAAATCAGATAAAGAAAGTTAACATTTCCTCAAGGAACCCCCATATGACTGGAAAGCTGATACTTGTTGGAAGTACAGTGAGGGAAGAAAGTATTTGATCCCCTGCTGATTTTGTATGTTTGCCCACTGACAAAGAAATGATCCGTCTATAATTTTAATGGTAGGTTTATTTGAACAGTGAGAGACAGAATAACAACAAAAAAATCGAGAAAAAAACGCATGTCAAAAAATGTTATAAATTGATTTGCATTTTAATGAGAGAAATAAGTATTTGACCCCCTCTGCAAAACATGACTTAGTACTTGGTGGCAAAACCCTTGTTTGCAATCACAGAGGTCAGATTTTTCTTGTAGTTGGCCACCAGGTTTGCACACATCTCAGGAGGGATTTTGTCCCACTCCTCTTTGCAGATCTTCTCCAAGTCATTAAGGTTTCGAGGCTGACATTTGGCAACTCGAACCTTCAGCTCCCTCCACAGATTTTCTATGGGATTAAGGTCTGGAGACTGGCTAGGCCACTCCAGGACCTTAATGTGCTTCTTCTTGAGCCACTCCTTAGTTGCCTTGGCCGTGTGTTTTGGGTCATTGTCATGCTGGAATACCCATCCACGACCCATTTTCAATGCCCTGGCTGAGGGAAGGAGGTTCTCACCCAAGATTTGACGGTACATGGCCCCGTCCATCATCCCTTTGATGCGGTGAAGTTGTCCTGTCCCCTTAGCAGAAAAACACCCCCAAGCATAATGTTTCCACTTCCATGTTTGACGGTGGGGATGGTGTTCTTGGGGCCACAGGCATCATTCTGACTCCTCCAAACACGGCGAGTTGAGTTGATGCCAAAGAGCTCCATTTTGGTCTCATCTGACCACAACACTTTCACCCAGTTGTCCTCTGAATCATTCAGATGTTCATTGGCAAATTTCAGATGGGAATGTATATGTGTTTCTTGAGCAGGGGGACCTTGCGGGGGCTGCAGGATTTCAGTCCTTCACGGCATAGTGTGTTAACAATTGTTTTCTTGGTGACTATGGTCCCAGCTGCCTTGGGATCATTGACAAGATCCTCCCGTGTAGTTCTGGGCTGATTCCTCACCGTTCTCATGATCATTGCAACTCCATGAGGTGATATCTTGCATGGAGCCCCAGGCCGAGGGAGATTGACAGTTCTTTTGTGTTTCTTCCATTTGCGAATAATCTCACCAACTGTTGTCACCTTCTCACCAAACTGCTTGGCGATGGTCTTGTAGCCCATTTCAGCCTTGTGTAGGTCTACAATCTTGTCTCTGACATCCTTGGAGAGCTCTTTGGTCTTGGTCATGTTGGAGAGTTTGGAATCTGATTCATTGTGGACAGGTGTATTTTATACAGGTAACAAACTGAGATTAGGAGTACTCCCTTTAAGAGTGTGCTCCTAATCTCAGCTCGTTACCTGTATAAAAGACACCTGGGAGCCAGAAATCTTTCTGATTGAGAGGGGGTACTTATTTCCCTCATTAAAATGCTAATTAATTGATAACATTTTTGACATGCATTTTTTTGTATTTTTTTGTTGTTATTCTGTCTCTCACTGTTCAAATAAATCTAACATTAAAATTATAGACGGATCATTTCTTTGTCAGTGGGCAAACGTACAAAATCAGCAGGGGATCAAATACTTTTTTCCCTCACTGTAGTGTGGAAATAGCACTTGTGGGGGTATTGCCTAGTACACAGACTATTGCCTAGTACACAGACTAATACCAGGTTTAGCATGAGACCCCTATGGATGGTCCAAAACCGTTATCTGGGATGTCCAAAACATTATCTGTGAGACCTCTTGTCACTCACTCACTCACTCACTCACTCACTCACTCACTCACTCACTGTTTCACTCACTGGCTCACTCACTCACTGGTTCTTCTTAGCTAGTTTCTAGGAGCATAGTGCCTGGACATTTGTATCTCCACACCGTTGTATTCTGGGCCAGGTCCCAGCCTGATGTAGTGTTGAGTCCCAGGTTGTGTAGGTCGTACTCCAACTGGTCGGACCACCTGGCTCTCTGTCTTCCTCTTGGGCGTGGCCAGTTGGGAGATGGGTCCTTGAGGATGAGGGCAGGCTCCAGAGGCGGGTTTGATCTGGCCAGGTGGCCAAACAGTTGGGAGTCAGGAGGCTCTGATGTCTTTTGCCGTATTGTGTTTGGGCTGTGATAGCGCCATGTAATTCCCAGTATTCTGCGTAGGCACTTGCCGTCAAAGGCATCCCGGCGAATTGAGTTATCTGGGAGGTCAGAAAAAGTGATCTTGATTTAAATTCTACAGTAAGAAGTCAGACCAATCTGCTAATTAGAGATACTATTACTACACTTGGCAAAGTCCACATACTCTTTAAATTGTTTCCATAGAAATGAGAACACAGACAATCTTCTATCACACTTTATTCTAAACAAGAAATTTAACAATAGCACTAGCAATTGAGGCATTCATTGGATACAGAGCCTACCAAACTACTGCAAAGTTTGATTTTTAGATTTATTTATACAAAATTGTCTGTCAATCGACCTAGATTCAGATAATAGGGGACATAATGTGGTTGGGTTACCTAATGGCTGTAAAATAAAAACAATTGTCATTATTTCTGTAAGTACAAATAGATGACTATGATTGGCACCAGAGGCATGGTTTTATTAACTTTTTTTGTGAGCAGTCCTGATTCCTATAGCACCCGTTAGTCAGTGTTTGCGAGTGGAAAATGTGACCACCAGCTTTTCTGGCCCTGGCACATTGGCACACATACAGACAGACAGACACACACGCACGAGCACACACACACACACACACACACACACACACACACACACACACACACACACACACACGGGCAACTGGCAAACAAAACTTGATTCCACTGTGGTAAAGAAGGAACTCCTCCCAAACCTTGCTCTGTCTCCATCCAGTGCTGCTCTAACATACTGTGGATTGGGGCTAAGGCAGGATTGTTATTGTCAGGATGAGCCCAGAGGTGATATGAAGTATTATCGTTTTTTTTGTGCTTTGGATGCCATTTTCACAAGTACAGTGGGGCAAAAAAGTATTTAGTCAGCCACCAATTGTGCAAGTTCTCCCACTTAAAAAGATGAGAGAGGCCTGTAATTTTCATCATAGGTACACTTCAACTATGACAGTCAAAATGAGAAAAAAGAAATCCAGAAAATCACATTGTAGGATTTTTTATGAATTTATTTGTAAATTATGGTGGAAAATAAGTATTTGGTCAATAACAAAAGTTTATCTCAGTACTTTGTTATATACCCTTTGTTGGCAATGACAGAGGTCAAACGTTTTCTGTAAGTCTTCACAAGGTTTTCACACACTGTTGCTGGTATTTTGGCCCATTCCTCCATGCAGATCTCCTCTAGAGCAGTGATGTTTTGGGGCTGTTGCTGGGCAACACGGACTTTCAACTCCCTCCAAAGATTTTCTATGGGGTTGAGATCTGGAGACTGGCTAGGCCACTCCAGGACCTTGAAATGCTTCTTATGAAGCCACTCCTTCGTTGCCCGGGCAGTGTGTTTGGGATCATTGTCATGCTGAAATACCCAGCCACATTTCATCTCAATGCCCTTGCTGATGGAAGGAGGTTTTCAATCAAAATCTCACGATACATGGACCCATTCATTCTTTCCTTTACACGGATCAGTCGTCCTGGTCCCTTTGCAGAAAAACAGCCCCAAAGCATGATGTTTCCACCCCCATGCTTCACAATAGGTATGGTGTTCTTTGGATTCAACTCAGCATTCTTTGTCCTCCAAACACAATGAGTTGAGTTTTTACCAAAAAGTTATATTTTGGTTTCATCTGACCATATGACATTCTCCCAATCTTCTTCTGGATCATCCAAATGCTCTCTAGCAAACTTCAGAAGGGCCTGGACATGTACTGGCTTAAGCAGGGGGACACGTCTGGCACTGCAGGGTTTGAGTCCCTGGCGGCGTAGTGTGTTACTGATTTCTTCAAACCAAGCTGCTTACCTATTGCAGATTCAGTCTTCCCAGCCTGCTGCAGGTCTACAATTTTGTTTCTGGTGTCCTTTGACAGCTCTTTGGTCTTGGCCATAGTAGAGTTTGGAGTGTGACTGTTTGAGGTTGTGGACAGGTGTCTTTTATACTGATAACAAGTTCAAACAGGTGCCATTAATACAGGTAACGAGTGGAGGACAGAGCAGCCTCTTAAAGAAGAAGTTACAGGTATGTGAGAGCCAGAAATCTTGCTTGTTTGTAGGTGACCAAATACTTATTTTCCACCATAATTTGCAAATAAATAAATTAAAAATCTTACAATGTGATTTTCTGGATTTTTTTCCCCTAATTTTGTCTGTCATAGTTGAAGTGTACCTATGACGAAAATTACAGGCCTCTCTCATCTTTTTAAGTGGGAGAACTTGCACAATTGGTGGCTGACTAAATACTTTTTTGCCCCACTGTATGTGGTGAATTTTCAAAACTCTTAGTACAAAACTCTTGTAGACTTGTAATACAGCAAGTCTCATATTCAGAACTTTTTCTTGTGCATTAATTTTGCTTGAAGACATCTTTCACAGCACAACCATTGATCCAAAATATAAGTAAACTTTGAAATACCATGACAACATTGATTTTAATCACCAAAACACATAATGATATCTTCTCAATTTAGTTATTGTAATAACCAGTTAATCCAATGGCTAAAAATGCAAGATACATGTTCCAAAATTGCCCTTTGAATGTAATATGCTACAGTACAGTAAATGTACACAGTTTTTCATTAGGCAATACACTTGCACTATCCATTAATATGGACTGAACATCAAATTTCTATCCCATGTGTGATCAAAGGTGTGATCATTGATGCAATAAATAAATGTATTGTTCAGACATAATTACAACATACAGTAATTATGTCTGACTGTGATCTAATGAAACAAATGAAAGAAACAATGTTAAGCAGGCACTAGTTTGCATCAATCCTGTCTTGAGCATTTGGCCGTAGGTTCTCATTGACATCAAGGAACATGTCCTCATTCTTCATGCACCTGGGGGAAAAGTTTTTGGCATGGGGAATCCAAGCCTGACAAACAGTACCAGTCACAATTTTGGACACACCTACTCATTCAAGGGTTTTTCTTTGTAATTACTATTTTCTACATTGTAGAATAATAGTTAAGACATCAAAACTATGAAATAGCACATATGGAATCATGTAGTAACCAAAAAAGTGTTAAACAAGTCAAAATATATTTTAGATTTTAGATTGTTCAAAGTAGCCATACTTTTCCTTTATGACAGCTTTGCACACTCTTGGCATTCTCTCAAACAGCTTCATGAGGAATTATTTTCCTACAGTCTTGAAGAAGTTCCCACATATGCTGAGCACTTGTTGGCTGCTTTTCCTTCACTCTGTGGTCCAACTCATCCCAAACCATCTCCATTGGTTTGAGGTTGAGTGATTGTGGAGGCCAGGTCATCTGATGCAGCACCATCACTCTCCTTCTTGGTCAAATAGCCCTTACACAGCCTGAAGGTGTGTTTTGCGTCATTGTCCTGTTGAAAAATAAATGATAGTCCCACTAAGCGCAAACCAGATGGGATGGCATATTGCTGCAGAATGCTGTGATGCTGGTTAAGTGTACCTTGAAATGTAAATAAATCGCAGCCCACCCCCACACCATCACACCTCCTCCTCATGCTTTACGGTGGGAACCACACAAGTGCAGATCATCCGTTCGCCTACTCTGTGTCTCACAAAGACACGGTGGTTTGAACCAAATATCTCAAATTTGGACTCATCAGACCAAAAGACAGATTTCCACCGGTCTAATGTCCATTGCTCATGTTTCTTGGCTCAAGCAAGTCTATTTTTCTTATTGGTGTCCCTTAGTAGTGGTTTCTTTTAGAGGTCGACCGATTAATCGGAATGGCCGATTAATTAGGGCCGATTTCAAGTTGTCATAACAATCGGTAATCTGCATTTTTGGACACCGGTCATGGCCGATTACATTGCACTCCACGAGGGGATTGTGTGGCAGGCTGACTACCTGTTATGCGAGTGCAGCAAGGAGCCAAGGTAAGGTGCTGCTAGCATTAAACGTATCTTATAAAAAACAATAAATCTTAACATAATCACTAGTTAACTACACATGGTTGAGGATATTACTAGTTTATCTAGCTTGTCCTGCGTTGCATATAATCGATGCGGTGCCTGTTAATTTATTATTGAATCATAGCCTACTTCGCCAAACGGGTGATTTAATAAGCTCATTCGCGAAAAAAGAGAACTGTCGTTGCACCAATGTGTACCTAACCATAAACATCAACGCCTTTCTTAAAATCAATACACAAATATAGATTTTTAAACCTGCATATTAATTTAATATTGCCTGCTAACATGAATTTCTTTTGACTAGGGAAATTGTGTCACTTCTCTTGCGTTCTGTGCAACAGAGTCAGGGTATATGCAGCTGTTTGGTCCACCTGGCTTGTTGCAAACTGTGTGAAGACTATTTATTCCTAACAAAAACAGCCAACTTCTCCAAACGGGGGATGATTTAACTAAAACGCATTTGCAAAAAAAATCACAATCATTGCACGAATGTACCTAACCATAAACATCCATGCCTTTATTAAAATCAATACACAGAAGTATATTTTATTAAACCTGCATATTTAGTTAAAAGAAATCCAGGCAATATTAAACTGGGGAAATTGTGTCACTTTTCTTGCGTTCATTGCACGCAGAGTCAGGATATATGCAACAGTTTGGGCCGCCTGGCTCGTTGCGAACTAATTTGCCAGAATTTTACGTAATTATGACATAACATTGAAGGTTGTGCAATGTAACAGGAATATTTACACACAGGGATTCCACCCGTTAGATAAAATACAGAACGATTCCGTATTTCACTGAAAGAATAAACGTTTTGTTTTCGAAATGATCGTTTCTGGATTTAACCATATTAATGACCTAAGGCTCGTATTTCTGTGTGTTATTATATTATAATTAAGTATATGATTTGATATTTGATAGAGCAGTCTGACTGAGTGGTGGTAGGCAGCAGCAGGCTCGTAAGCATTCATTCAAACAGCACTTTTGTGCGTTTACCAGCAGCTCTTCGCTGTGCTTCAAGCATTGAGCTGTTTATGACTTCAAGCCTATCAACTCCCGAGCAGGTTAGCGGGGTGCGCTCTAATAGCGTTTCAATCGGTGATGTCACTCGCTCTGAGACCTTTAAGTAGTTGTTCCCCTTGCTCTGCAAGGGCCGCGGCTTTTGTGGAGCGATGGGTAACGATGCTTCGAGGGTGGCTGTTGTCAATGTGTTCCTGGTTCGAGCCCAGGTAGGGGCGAGGAGAGGGACGGAAGCTATACTGTTACACTGGCATTACTAAAGTGCCTATAAGAACATCCAATAGTCAAAGGTACATGAAATACAGATGGTATAGAGAGAAATAGTCCTATAATTCCTATAATAACTACAACCTAAAACTTCTTACCTGGGAATATTGAAGACTCGTGTTAAAAGGAACCACCAGCTTTCATATGTTCTCATGTTCTGAGCAAAAAACTTAAACATGAGCTTTTTTACATGGCACATATTGCATTTTTACTTTATTCTCCAACACTTTGTTTTTGCATTATTTAAACCAAATTGAACATGTTTGATTATTTATTTGAGGCTAAATTGATTTTATTGATGTATTATATTAAGTAACTAAAAGTGTTCATTCAGTATTGTTGTAATTGTCATCATTACAAATAAATAAATACATTTTAATACATGATTAATCGGTATCGGCTTTTTTTGGTCCTCCAATAATCGGTATCGGTGTTGAAAAATCATAATCGGTCGACCTCTAGATTCTTTGCAGCAATTCGACCATGAAAGCCTGATTCATGCAGTCTCCTCTGAACAGTGGATGTTGAGATGTGTCTGTTACTTGAACTCTGTGAATAATTTATTTGGGCTTATTTATTTGGGCTGCAATCTGAGGTGCAGTTAACTCTAATGAACTTATCCTCTGCAGTTGAGGTAACTCTGAGTTTTCCTTTCCTATGCCAGTCCTCAAGAGAGCCAGTTTCATTGTAGCGCTTGATGGTTTTTGCGACTGCACTTGAAGAAACTTGAAATTTGACCCTCTGACCCTCATGTCTTAAAGTAATGATGGACTGTCATTTCTCTGTACTTATTTGAGCTGTTCTTGCCATAATATGGACTGAGTCTTTTACCAAATAGGGCTATCTTTTGTATTCCACCCCTACCTTGTCACAACACAACTGATTGGCTCAAATACATTAAGAAGGAAATAAATTCCACAAATTAACTTTTAACAAGGCACACCTGTTAATCCAGGTGACAACCTCATGAAGCTGGTTGAGAGAATGCCAATAGTGTGTAAAGCTGTCGTCAAGGCAAAGGGTGGCTACTTTGAAGAATCTAAAATATTTTTATTTGTTGAACACTTTTTTGTTTACTACATGTGTTATTTCAGAGTTTTAATGTCTTCACTATTATTCTACAGTGTAGAAAATAGTTGAAATAAAGAAAAACCCTTGAATGAATAGTTGTGTCCAAACTTTTCATTGGTACTGTAGGTCCTGACTGATGTCATTGCATGCCTCATCCACGGCCAGAAGGACAGTGGTACAGATGATGGATCTTAATTTGAGCCAGGTTCACATATCAGGAAAATAATCCTGCAGTTGTGTTGTGCAGGAAAATTCCTGGAAAATTCCTGCAACAACAGGAGGATCAAGTTAAGATACGGTATATGTACACTCATGGGGAAGGCAATCATATATCTTCCACCTGTATTGTAATCATGTATTGTATTGTACTTATGTATTGTAGTGGTCCTGTCCGTGGTTCAGTTCGTAAGAGCATGGCACTACCAACACAAGTTGTGGGTTTGATTCCCACTGGGATCACATCCGAAAGTATGCAGACTCACTGTTGTCACTTTGGATAAAAGCGTCTGCTACAGAAATTGCCCGGCCAATACAGGACTGTATTAATACATTATTGTAATATCATATTTTTATTTATTTAACTAGGCAAGTCAGTTAAGAACAAATTCTTATTTTCAATGACAGCCTAGTGGGTTAACTGCCTTGTTCAGGGGCAGAACGACAGATTTGTACCTTGTCAGCTCGGGGGTTTGAACTTGCAACCTTCCGGTTACTAGTCCAACGCTCTAACCACTAGGCTACCCTGCCGCCCCATGTTTCCACTTTACGGACCTACATTTTCGTTATGTAGTTCTCTAAATCTGTAGTAGACAAACGTGTTTTTAAAATCCCTACTGTAGGTTTACCAAACTGTAAAGTGATTATCAATCAAGAGCAGTTGCATTAAGTAATAGTCAAATGTATTTTAACAAGTGAGAAGAGAATCATATAAAAAGTAATGAGAGCATTGTATTGTTAAAGACAATTACTTTATATGAACATGTACTGCAATGTGAAACATGTATTTCTAGACACTGATTAAGTTTGGTGAGAAAGTGAAAATTGTGTGTTCATCAATTAACAATTTACTTTGAGTTTTGAAACAACTGCCTTTTTGATTATATTTAAAAAAAAACTTTGCACGAAGAGTTGTAAAAAGGTACCACATACTTGTGAAAATTGAAAACAAATATGGTATTAACTGAATGATAATTATATAGGACTGATAACTGACTCACCCAGAACTGTTAACCGTACTGTTTGATGAGTGACTTGCCCACACGACCTCTAACATAATTACCACACTGATACACTGTATACATACGTCTTGTACTGTGATATAAAATAGATCCATTACAACATTGGGAAGTAGGAAGACTGGGGACACATACATTCTGTGGTGTTCATTCAGTGCAAGGCCTGAAATACGACTACTATACCCCAAACACCTAGTGATTCTAATCAAATCTACAGTACACTCTCTTCACCATTCTGATGATGTCATCTGCTATGTTTTACTTCAGTAACACTCCTGGTTTGACTGGGTTTTACACACATTGTTTTGGCAGTGCTTGTTTTCATATGTGTGCGAATAAGAGAGAGAGGAAAAGACTCAGTCGGGCCCCAAAATCGGATGCAGCAGTAGGTTGAGCAACTCGTCATGGTTAACCTCAGATTTATCATATTTGTTACATCCTACAGTAGGCCTACAGATGCAGGATCTTAATTTGATCACCCCCAGGATAACTTTCATGCATGCAGGACATTTCATACTTGTTGTGTATTTGAGGTTTAAAAAGGGATATGAAGTTTGTAATTTCCACTTTGAAATTACAGACTTGACTTTCCCTTATGAAAAACGTATCAACCCCTTGAAAAATGTCCATTAATTATAATCCACATACTGTAACAATTCACATTTCCTGTTGCTGCAGGATTATTTTCCTGCTGTAGCAAACTGGCTCAAATTAAGTCCCTAAAGCACGGCGTGTTTCTGTTTTGAAGTCACAACAACTACTGATATTTTGCTAGTTACAGTACTAGGTAGCTCGCTCACGGGGGATGGCATTCACTCCATTTTTATTTAAATGTATTTATTCTTTATTTTTTTCAGTGTAATCTATTGAGGCCAGGGTCTCATTCTCAAGGGCACCCTGATCACAGTAATACAATGTGAAACAAAACAGCAATCAATACAACAACAAAAATACAGCACAAAATGTAAGGAAAACTGTTACATTCCACAGTTAATGGGTCTTCAATCAACACTTTAAATTACCCAAGTGGCACCAGAACATAGAAAATGTAATGACTTTTGTAAATTTTTCCAACAGTGAGGTACATTAAAACTAAAAGAGGATGTACCTCATTCGGTGGAGACCTGAGGTACCTCAAGAGTTAACCAACCCTTTAAACGGGTTATCGTGGTTTTATACTTCAACAACGAAGTTAGTTAAGTCGGAAGCTTGTGTAGTAGAGTTTTGTAAACAAAAAGGGAGCAGTGAAGTGGTCTACGGGACTTTAATGAGGACCAGCCAACCTTTTGATACAGGATGCAGTGATGAGTATTACAACTCTGTGCTAGTATAAGCGTCAGTGTGGTTGCTCCGCCAGAGAGGACCGGCAGGCTTCAGCACCACTCAACACAATGGCCTCTGCCTGTGAAGCTGCCCACGATACATACTTCACACCTTATTGTTGGTTTGCCATGGGAAGAAGATCATTTGACCGCTAACAGATGGAGGTCGGGATGTGGAAAGGTTAAAGGTCACTACAAGAAGTGTGATCCAGAATGATCCAGTTTGGAAAGATGTGCTACTGTAGTTCATACGGCATCAATGTGGCTGAAACAGATGTTATTGCGGGTGTAGCCAAATGCTTGTGTTCCCATCTCCAACAGTGCAGTAATATCTAACAATAGACAACAATGCACACAAATGCCCTTAGGACCCTGAAACAAAGTGGCCATCAGTGCTATCTTCCAAGAGAGAGACAACGTTGGATTCTCATTTTAATGATGGAGACGAATGATTAGATTGTGAGATTGTCGCTGCTTTACAAATGGAACATTGCTATGGGAAGTGAAATCATTTATAAGTGACTGTTCCCCGCTATCCTATTACCACAAACCAGCGGAAACTATGTCTCAGACTATATAGCACTCAGTGAATTTCATTTAAGTCGTCAACTCTGCATAACCTTTGCATGATTCTACTCTTAGGTGATGCAGTTGTATAGTAGTGTAGGCATACCCAGCATATTGTAAGTAAGTACATCTCAACATGCCTGTTTTAAGACTAGCCTTCCCTTCCCCACAGTGTAGAAACAGCCTCAGAGGGTCCATTAGTCCTGACCTTGATGGCCAGCAGGTGTGTCCTTTTTCAAACAGTCAGCCCTCGGTCCCACCCTTGCCCAAAGATATTGGATTTTCGGGATAAACCCACTTGGAATGGGATGAGAGGAGCCCTGAGAATAGAAGCCCGCTGCCCTCCCTGTCCTCCCTACGCACACCGAGCGGCCGGAATCCCAGGCTCTCCACGGAGCGGTGACGGACGGAATTCTACGGATTGTTTACAGATCAGTCACACAGCTGCGAGAGAGACAGACAGACGGCCACACTTCACCACCTAGTTAGAGGGCCAGATAACGGCACCAAACACATTCACATACCCCTCTCTGCTGCCCTCTCTCTTCTCTGATGTGCACACTCACATTGTGTAACGGTTTTCCTCCTCTTCTTACGAGGAGTATGAAGAATCGGACCAAAGCGCAGACAACGACAGACAGCTGTCCCTGATTGAGAACCATACCCGGCCAAAAACAAAGAAATACAAAAACATAGAAAAAAGAACATAGAACGCCCACCCTCATCATACCCTGGCCTAACCAAAATAGGGAATAAAAAGCCTCTCTATGGCCAGAGTGTGACAGTACCCCCCCCCCCCCCCCCCCCTTTCTTACGGCGGCGGCTCGGGTGCGGGACGTGGACCCTGCTCCACCTCAGTCTTGGCCCACTTAGGTAGCAGCGGGCCCCGGACTGAAGACCCTCGTAGAGGGCGCCACTGGACTGAGGGGCACCTCTGGACTGAGGGGCTGCAATTCTGGCCGCTCCGGTGTGAAGGGCGGCTCCGGAGTGAAGGGCGGCTCTGGCGGCTCCGGAGTGAAGAGCGACTCTGGCGGCTCCGGAGGGAAGGGCGGCTCCGGAGTGAAGGGCGACTCTGGCGGCTCCGGAGTGAAGGGTGGTTCTCGTGGCTCCTGACTGACGGGCAGATCTGGCGGCTCCTGACTGACGGGCGGCTCTGTCGGCTCCTGACTGACGGGCGGCTCTGGCGGCTCCTGACTGACGGGCGGCTCTGACGGCTCCTGACTGACGGGCGGCTCTGGCGGCGCCGGACTGGCGGGAGACTCTGGCGGCGCCGGACAGGCGGGAGAACCTGGAGGGAGGAGACGGAGAGACAGCCTGGTGCGTGGGGCTGCCACAGGACCCACCAGGCTGGGAAGACCTACAGGAGGCCTGGTGCGTGGAGGAGGCACCGGATGGACCAGGCTGTGGGGGAGCACTGGAGCTCTGGTGCGCAGCCTTGGCACCACTCCTCCAGGCTGGATGACCACTTTAGCCTGGACCCTCCAGAGTGCAGGCACAGGTTGAACCGGGCTGTGGGTGAGCACGAGATCTGGTGCATACCACTCGCATCTTCCCCTTAGGCTCAATGCCCACATTCGCCCGGCACGGGCGGAACGCAGGCATAGGGCGCACTGCACTCTCCCAGCACCCCGGAGACACAGCACGCAGAGCCGGCGCAGGATACCCTGGGCCGAAACGGCGTACCGGAGACCAAACACGCTGAGCTGGCACAACACGCCCTGGCTGGATGCCCACTCTCGCATGGCACTTGTGGGGGGCTGGCCTATAGCGCTCCGGGCTATGAGCGCCAACTGGCGACACTGTGCGCTCGGCCGCATAACACGGTACCTGACCAGTACTGCGCTTCTTCCGGTAAGCACGGGGAGTTGCGCTGCCTTACCTCATATCGCCGCCGTTAAGCTCTCGCTGCCTCCAGATCTTCCTTGGGGCGGCGATATTCTCCAGCCTGTGCCCAGGGTCCCTTGCCTTCCAGTATCTCCTCCCATGTCTATTTCTCCAGATATCGCTGCCTCTCATTACCACGCTGCTTGGTCCTTTCTTGGTGGGTAGTTCTGTAAAGGTTTTCCTCCTCTTCTGACGAGGAGTATGAAGGATCGGACCAAGCGCAGCTTGGTAAGTGTTCATGTTATTTTTATTTAAACTGAACACAAAACAAAATAACAAGAGAATGAACGAAAACGAAACAGTCCTGTCAGGTGCAGAAACACAAAACAGAAAACAACTACCCTCAACCCATAGTGGGAAAACAGGCTGCCTAAGTATGGTTCTCAATCAGAGACAACAGCAGACCGCTGTCCCTGATTGGGAATCATACCCAGCCAAAAACAAAGAAATACAAAAACATAGAAAAAAGAACATAGAACGCCCACCCTAGTCACACCCAGGCCTAACCAAAATAGAGAAGAAAAAGCATCTCTATGGCCAGGGTGTGACACACACACACACACACACACACACACACACACACACACACACACACACACACTAAGGGTATGCATATACAGTGGGGCAAAAAAGTATTTAGTCAGCCACCAATTGTGCAAGTTCTCCCACTTAAAAAGATGAGAGAGGCCTGTAATTTTCATCATAGGTACACTTCAACTATGACAGACAAAATTAGAAAAAAAATCCAGATCCAAATTGTGGTGGAAAATAAGTATTTGGTCACCTACAAACAAGCAAGATTTCTGTCTCTCACAGACCTGCAACAACTTCTTTAAGAGGCTCCTCTGTCCTCCACTCGTTACCTGTATTAATGGCACCTGTTTAAACTTGTTATCAGTATAAAAGACACCTGTCCAAAACCTCAAACAGTCACACTCCAAACTCCACTATGGCCAAGACCAAAGAGCTGTCAAAGGACACCAGAAACAAAATTGTAGACCTGCACCAGGCTGGGAAGACTGAATCTGCAATAGGTAAGCAGCTTGGTTTGAAGAAATCAACTGTGGGAGCAATTATTAGGAAATGGAAGACATACAAGACCACTGATAATCTCCCTCGATCTGGGGCTCCACGCAAGATCTCACCCCGTGGGGTCAAAATGATCACAAGAACGGTTAGAAAAAATCCCAGAACCACACGGGGGGACGTAGTGAATGACCTGCAGAGAGCTGGGACCAAAGTAACAAAGCCTACCATCAGTAACACACTACACCGCCAGGGACTCAAATCCTGCAGTGCCAGACTGGTCCCCCTGCTTAAGCCAGTACATGTCCAGACCCGTCTGAAATTTGCTAGAGAGCATTTGGATAATCTAGAAGAAGATTGGGAGAATGTCATATGGTCAGATGAAACCAAAATATAACTTTTTGGTAAAAACTCAACTCGTCGTGTTTGGAGGACAAAGAATGCTGAGTTGCATCCAAAGAACACCATACCTACTGTGAAGCATGGGGGTGGAAACATCATGCTATGGGGCTGTTTTTCTGCAAAGGGACCAGGACGACTGATCCGTGTAAAGGAAAGAATGAATGGGGCCATGAATCGTGAGATTTTGAGTGAAAACCTCCTTCCATCAGCAAGGGCATTGAAGATGAAATGTGGCTGGGTCTTTCAGCATGACAATGATCCCAAACACACCACCCGGGCAACGAAGGAGTGTATTCGTAAGAAGCATTTCAAGGTCCTGGAGTGGCCTAGCCAGTCTCCAGATCTCAACCCCATAGAAAATCTTTGGAGGGAGTTGAAAGTCCGTGTTGGGCCAAAATACCAGCAACAGTGTGTGAAAACCTTGTGAAGACTTACAGAAAACGTTTGACCTCTGTCATTGCCAACAAAGGGTATATAACAAAGTATTGAGATAAACTTTTGTAGGTGACTAAATACTTATTTTCCACCATAATTTGCAAATAAATTCATTAAAAATCCTACAATGTGACTTTCTGGATTTTTTTTCTAATTTTGTCTGTCATAGTTGAAGTGTACCTATGATGAAAATGACATACCTCTCATCTTTTTAGGTGGGAGAACTTGCACAGTTGGTGGCTGACTAAATACTTTTTTGCCCCACTGTATTCTCGCAAGTGTATGGTCATTCATGAAGATATATCTGACATATATGCATCTCTACTACAAAAGATGCATTGTCATATACCTACGTAAATGTAGACCTAACAGGTTTGTGGTTAACTAATATCCATGTCTTTTGAAAGGGTTACGTTATATTTAAATGTGTTTTAGTACAACTAGGATGTATCTTTCTTAACTCGAAGTAAACATTTTTGTTTTCCAAGCACAAATGAATCCTCTTTTTGTGGAACTTAGTGTGAGCTAAATGAAGGTTCTGCTTCCATGTAGGTTTACAGTGAATACCTTTCGGATAAAAAGGTCAAAAAAGATTCTCTCCATTGAGCATCGTCCAAAGCCTGTTCCCAGAACCTTGGCCGGCGTACGACCGTGACCTTACATCACTATGGCTCAAGCTATTTTCATGTATTTAAAGTTTCGGACGGAGCCCAGACAGGTTAGCAGATGGAAGGGCAGTAATACCTGGTGAGATCAAAGTGTGTCTGGTATGAGGCTAACGTGAGTCATTTATAGATACTCCCCCTAAGCCTCCATCGCCAAACTAACACCCACTCTCGTATAGTTGGAGGGTGGCATTGTCTTCACGCCCTCATAACCAGAATTTATGTCTAAAGTCAACGAGCTGCTCTCCCTGCACCCCCCTCCTGCAGGTCACATGAATATGAGGATTGAAATTGTCCGTCCAATAGAGAAGTGCCATTATCCTGTGTTGTGTTAGACGGTTGACCATTACTTTGGATTGTGGCGTGGTATCTATCCCCATTGTGGCGGGCCAGTAAATCTGAGCTAGAACCCAAACTAATAGAGACAATAAGAGACTTGATAGACACACACACACACACACACACACACACACACACACACACACACACACACACACACACACACACACACACACACACACACACACACACACACACACACACAGACAGAGACAGCTGAACCCATCTTTAATTTCCCCACCTGCTTCAGTGCCTTGGCTCACCTCACACTTATAAAGAGGGAGGTGTTTGGCTCCCTCTACAGTTTAATGTGTCATGGTACATTAACATTGTCTGTCCTTGATGCTTCTCAAGCCAAGTCCAAGGTATTTCCTGTCCCCAAATGTATTCAGATCAAAATTAATTATGTCTGTCTGTCCGCCCATCTGTCTGTCTGTCTCTGTCTATCTGTCTGTCTGCATGTCTGTCGGTCTGTCTCTCTGTATCTCTCTCTCTCTCTGTCTGTCTATGTGTCTGTCTGTTTGCCTCTCTGTGTGTGTGCTGGTCCAGAGCTGTTGGAGACGCGGACGGCACGGCCCTTCTCCTTCTCCTTCAACACCAGTGACTACCGCATCCTGCACATGGACCAGGACCAGGGCCGTCTCTACCTGGGCAGCCGGGAGTACCTGGTGGCCCTGGACATGCACAACATCAACAAGGAGCCCCTCATAGTAAGAGCAAACACTATAATGACTCCTATGATAAATATTCCATAGAGATACATATTATACCTGATTAGATTTTCCTGACCAAGATGGCCGTCCTGTATTCCTGTTTCCAGGATCCATTCTAGTGTTTTATTTACACGTATGTGGTAAATTTTCAAAACTCTTAGTACAAAACTCTTGTAGACTTGTAATGCAGCAAGTCTCATATTCAGAACTTTTTATTGTGCATTAATTTTGCTTGAAGACATCTTTCACAGCACAACCATTGATCCAAAATATAAGTAAACTTTGAAATACCATGACAACATTGATTTTAATCACCAAAACACATAATGATATCTTCTCAATGTAGTTATTGTAATAACCAGTTAATCCAATGGCTAAAAATGCAAGATACATGTTCCAAAATTGCCCTTTGAATGTAATATGCTACAGTACAGTAAATGTACACAGTTTTTCATTAGGCAATACACTTGCACTATCCATTAATATGGACTGAACATCAAATTTCTATCCCATGTGTGATCAAAAAAAATGACAGGCCTCTCTCATCTTTTTAAGTGGGAGAATTTGCACAATTGGTGGCTGACTAAATACTTTTTTGCCCCACTATAATTCTGTTGCCATTTGTAGGCCTATGAGTGCAAATAATAGTAATAATTTATGTCTACAGGTATTTATGCCTTTGTGATATCGTATTATAAGGCTTAGAATATGCTATGTCTCCATGTAGAGGCACCAGATCTGAAATGTTGCATTTTGTACTCTTCTTCCTTCAGATTCACTGGCCGGCCACTACCCAGAGGAAAGGAGAGTGTAGAATGACTGGAAAGGGTGGGCAGGTGAGTGCCCTTTACCTCTTGACTTTTAGCTTTGATGTATGAAAAGTGCTAAACAAATTCTGCTGTTGTTGTTGTATTTATGTAAAGTATGTACAGTGTATTGTAACTCTGTTCCCTCTGTACTAATCAGGGGGAGTGTGCAAACTTTGTGCGTCTGATTGAACCCTGGAATCGCACACACCTATACACCTGTGGCACAGGGGCCTATAAGCCTATCTGCACCTTCATCAACAGAGGATGGAGAGCAGAGGTACGGACACACACATGCACACAGACACACACACAAACATTCCTACCTCCATATATTGTCCTCTCTGTGCAGGAGTACCTGTTTAGGCTGGTCCCTGGCTATGGGGACTCAGGGAAAGGGAAATGCTCATATGACCCTCGACAGGAGAACGCTGCGGCCCTTATCAGTGAGACCTCTTCTTATCTGTTCATCATTACAGTTCCCACCACAGTCCTCCCTTATGGTACCTATAGCCATTATCATAATCCATTGTGCTGTTTCCTTCCCTGTATACAGATGGGAATCTGTATGCAGGGGTCCACGTTGACTTCATGGGCACGGATCCGGCCATCTTTAGAACCCTGGGGGACAGACCTGCTGTCAGGACGGAGCAATATGACTCCCGCTGGCTGAATGGTGAGTTGGCCCCTCTGACTCACAGGTGACACACTGAGCAACCCATGACTGCTTTTCCCTGAGAAAAAGTCAGCCACACCAGCTGTCTGTGCCTAGGTACATCGCTTATATTTCTCTCGCTCTCTCTCTCACTCTCTTGCTTACCCTCCTTTATCAAATGGACTAATCTCCCTCACTTCGTCTCCAGAGCCAGTGTTTGTTAAGATCCAGCAGATTCCTGACAGCTCCGAGAGGAATGATGATAAACTCTACTTCTTCTTCCGGGAGAAGAGTCTGGATGGTGCCGGGGGGGCCAGCCCCAGTGTCCTGGCCAGGGTGGGCCGAGTATGCCTGGTGAGAGACCCCCGTATATCCCCCCTGACCGCACAAAGACACACACACGCACACAAACACACATTTTGAAAAAACGTTATGAAACAGAAAATACACTGAGTATACCAAACATTAGGAACACCTTCCTAATATTGAGTTGAGTTGCCCTCAGAACAGCCTCAATTTGTCAGGGCATGGACTCTACAAGGTGTGGAAAGTGTTCCACAGGGATGCTGGCCCATGGTGACTCTAATGCTTCCCACAGTTGTGTCAAGTCGGCTGGATGACCTTTGGGTGGTGGACTCATTCTTGAAACACACGTGAAAAGCATGAAAAACCCAGCAGTGTTACAATTCTTGACACAAACTGGTGCGCCTGGCACCAACTACCGTACCCCGTTATTTTGTCTTGCCCATTCACCCTCTGAATGGCACACATACACAATCCATGTCTCAATTTTCAAGGCTTAAACATCCTTTATCCATTCTCCTCCCCTTCGTCTACACTGTAAGGGATCAATAAGGGATCATACATTTCACCTGGACAGTCTGTCATGGAAAGAGCAGGTGTTCTTAATGTTTTGTACACTCAGTGTAAGTCTTCATATTGAAGTTATGGTAATACCTTCGTTTCAAAGGATCTTCTCCCATTTTGTGCCCACTGAACACACAACCATTGGACCCTAGAATGCCAAATGGTGGTGGTGATGATATTGAGTGATCTTGCAAATGTAAATGTGTAAATGATTCCAAACTTTGTTTCACCTCCCCAGAATGATGATGGGGGTCAGAGGTCACTGGTCAACAAGTGGACGACCTTCCTGAAAGCTCGGCTGGTGTGCTCAGTGATAGGGAGCGATGGTGTGGAGACCTATTTCGACGAGCTGAGTGAGACTGCTTTTCATTGCTACTGTAATGACAGCAGGCTGCAATTCAATCAATTGCAGATAAAGGAAAACCACAATGCTGCTTTACTCTGAATGTTTACAGCCTTTCACCTTGTTTTGACACTTGTTTATAGAAAAGGCACTCTTACACCTACAATAATAGTGAAGACATTCAAACTATGAAATAACACATATGGAATCATGTATTAACCAAAATATATTTTATATTTGAAATATTTGTATTTGTTTAACACTTTTTTTCTTACTACATGATTCCATGTGTGTTTTTTTCATAGTTTTGATGTCTTCACTATTATTCTACAATGTAGAAAACAGTTTAAAAAATGATGTGTGTGTCCAATCGTTTGACTGGTACTGTATGTCAACATGCTTCCTTTCAGAGGATGTCTTCATTCAGCCAACACAAGACCTTCGCAATCCTGTCGTGTACGCCGTCTTTTCCACTGCGGGGTAATATATCACTTGAATCATTCCAAAATGTTGCCCACGACCATACATTCTATGTCCTTTGTTAGTGCTGAACTGAAACCATAGCCTGCCCACCCAGTAGTTCTCCGCGACTTTAAGTTTCAGAACCTTGGGTAGTTTATTTTGACGACTCTCTTCCACCACCTTTCCACATCTTTCCTTAGTTCTGTGTTTAAGGGCTCAGCCGTGTGTGTCTACTCTATGTCCGACATCCGCAATGTCTTCAATGGCCCTTTCTCACACAAGCACGGACACAACTACCAGTGGACCCCCTACACTGGAAAGATCCCCTACCCTCGCCCTGGAACAGTACGTACACTCAGTCCCAAATACTTCCAGGAAATACTGTATATCTTTCCATTGGAATGTAGCAACATGATAATGAGATAACAGATTAATGAATGGTAGATGATTTGACTACTTGACAGTAGCCTAATAAACAAACAAATAAATTATGGATAGTGTTTTTTGAGTACTGTATGTCCTCTATAGCGTCAAAGTTGTTAAATCTAGATCAACAAATAATCTATAGAAAGAATGTGCCAAACTGTCATTGTCTTTGTGTGGTCAAAATCCAATAATTCCCATGATGCAACATACAGCAAGATGTGCTACATGACGGTCGTATTCATTTGTGCACATCGTTGTGTAAAGGAAAACGATAGGATGCAGTTCTGATAGACAAGTCCTGATATTCCTTCCCTGTTTCAGACTGTTTTCTTCCATTTAGTGCCTACTGAACATGATCTAGTTCAACCAGAGCTCTCTGTCTTCTTCATCTACAGTGTCCAGGAGGAACGTTCACCCCTGGCCTCCGCTCCACCAAGGAGTTTTCGGATGAGGCGGTGAACTTTGTGAGGGCGCACCCCCTCATGTACCACTCTGTCTACCCCATACACAAGAGGCCTCTGGTGGTGCGAACAGGGGTGGACTACCGCTTCACCTCCATCGTGGTGGACCTGGTGGATGCTGTGGACGGGAGGTATGAGGTGCTCTTCCTGGGCACTGGTGAGTCACGCTGCAAGCCAGGTTCTTCCTCCTTTTTACTGAGGGGGTAAATCAGGGGCCCTATGTATCAAGCATCTCAGAGTAGGAGTGCTGATTTAGGATCAGTTTGCATCTCATATTATTGCCTTTTAGATAACAATGAATAAGATTACATGGACAGGGGGTGGATCTGATTCTAGATCAGCCTTTATACTCTGAGACGCTTAATACATACAGCCCCAGATTGGGTCAAATCCTAAATTGAGATGTGTGTGTGTGTACAGCTGGAAGTGGATAATTCATGCCTTGATAATAGAAATCATAATTTGATTAATATCAAATCATCTTCACGTACCTCAAGTTAGGAGTTAGCTCTCAGTTAATCATTTTCTTTGAGCTCAGTATCTTCTTCTAGGTTATTTAGGCTATCTGTGGTACTATGTACACTATGAACCGCTCTCCCCTCTTTTTTGTAGATCGTGGGACAGTCCAAAAGGTGATAGTACTTCCTAAAGACACTAGCACAACGGAAGAGCTCACGTTAGAGGAGGTGGAGGTGTTCAGGGTAATGACAATAATTTGACTATTTCATGTGAATCTCTGTCTAGTTTGATTGAATATGTGAAGGGAGATGGGACAATCCAACAGTTTAATTCCGCAATATTATCTTTTCCTGACCCCTTATGTGCTCTTTCTTTTTGCAGAATCCAGCTCCTATTAAGACTATGAAGCTATCATCAAAAAGAGTAGGCTTCATCAATTATAATTTGCTCATCTATGATTACTGCTATTGTTGTTGTTGTTGCTGTTGTTGTTATGCCTCTGATAGCCCATCCTCTCCCATTCTGACACACAGCAACAGCTGTATGTGTCGTCAGAGATGGGGCTTACCCAGGTGTCCCTGCACAGGTGTGGCGTCTATGGGAAGGCCTGTTCAGACTGCTGTCTGGCCAGAGACCCTTACTGTGCCTGGGATGGGGAGACCTGCTCCGCCTTTAGCCCCTCCACCAAGAGGTTAGGCACCTCAGCACCTATTAAGGGGTTACATAACATGCTTGTACTGTATTAGTTTAGTTGTTTAAAATAGGATATCATTCCATCCAAACTGAATACTGTGTTTTAGGCATAAGTCAATGTTGTGATAATGTATAGTCATCCACTATTCCTATTCTTGTTCACAGGCGGAGCAGAAGACAGGATATTAAGCATGGAGACCCCTTGCGGCAGTGCAGAGGGTTCAATGCAAAAGGTATGTGATCACAGCCAAAGTACTGAACATTAGATCTCATATTCCATTTTATATAGAGTGTGTATCTGAAAGCCTGGGCTGGTGAATTTATTTTTTGTAAAAGGAGTATAATGTCACTGCATACAAAGGTCTCACAACAAAATCTCACAAATGAGTTAACCACTGTTAACGGGGTTAAAAGGCCTTTGATTCAGATGTTTACTCCACTGTATTTCTCTGATTCTCTCCCCTTCAGTTGAGAAGCGTCTCAGTGAAACAGTGCAGTTTGGGGTGGAGGGGAGTAGCACTTTCCTGGAGTGCCAACCCAGATCTCCACAAGCGACAGTCAAATGGCTCTACCAGAAACCAGACGGCAGGAGGAAAGTGGTACGACAAGGCCTAAGGGATCGTTAAAATCAGATAGCTTTTGTACGATGGCTGCAGATAATGTCGTCTTCTCCCTTTCTCTCACAATGATGTTCTTTATCTTCCTCTCTCCCCCTCCCAGCTGAGCCGAGACAGAGAGGTGCTGAAGACTGGTCACGGCATCCTGCTTAAGTCTTTGAGCCATGCCGACGGGGGGCTGTACAACTGCCTGGCCACCGAGAACAACTTCAAGCACACGGTGGCCCGTGTGGCCCTCCGCATCCTGGACCGGGAGATTGTGGAGGCCCTTACCTCCCCGGACGGCCCCCCGGAGGACCAGAACCCCCATCACCACCGACACCCCCACCACCACCCTCCGCCTCCACCACCCCCTCCTCACAACCTGCCCCCGCAGTTCTCCTCCCAGCCGGAGATCCGCCTCATCAACCAGTACTGTCAGTCCTACTGGCAGCAGCTCAACCTCAACCTGCCCACCAAACGCACTAGCAGGAGGCACACTGAGAGCCAGCCAGAGCCAGCCCCGGGGGCCCCTAGCCAGTCCTAAATCCCATCTCCCTCCCTCTACTCCACTGGTACCTGGGCCAGGCCCTGTAGGGCCACTGTGGCCCTGCACAATGGTAACGGGCAGACTCACTCATGTTGTTGTGATTTTGTTGTTGTTGTTGTTGTTTATCTCACTCCCATTTAGGGTTAGTCTCCATGAGCCCAATTCTAACTTTAGATCTGTGCACATAGCTCTGTGGTTTCTTGCAAAATTGGTGTTACACACACGGAGTGTTTGGTCATATGAATCTTTAGATTAATCTGCAAATGAACTACCCTATTCCGTCCAAGCTAGTAGCCTGGTTAGTAACTAGTAACTAGTTAGAGCCTTGAATGCTGATTGGCTGACATCCGTGGTATATCAGACCGTATACCACAGGTATGACAAAACATTTATTTTTCCTGCTGTAATTATGTTGGTAACCAGTTTATAATAGCAATAAGGCACCTCGGGGGTTTGTCGTATATGGCCAATATACCAAGGCTAAGGGCTGAATCCAGGCCCTCTGCGATGCTTAGTGCCTAAGAACAGCCCTTAGCCGTGGTATATTGGCCATATACCACACCCCCTCATGCCTTATTGCTTAAGTATGTCACATTGTATTGTATCACTCAGTGTAAGACATTTTAGAAACTGCAGAGGATTTTGTTAGTGTACACAATAGCTGCCTAGCCACCACCATGGTAGTTAGGTGATATAGAGACACTGTATCATATGAATCATTGTAAAATGTGTCACATGTTGTATGGCTGCCTCAACCTCACTTTTTACAATCCATTTGTTCCACTGAATCTAGTTGATGAAACATGGGCAATTTAATAGTATTACGTATATTATGTTTCCATTCTAAATATTGTTACAATAGAATCCTGCCAATGTCAAGTCAGAAAGAATAAGGCTCAGTTTTGGGTCGTTCTTGAATTGCGGTGGCATCTGGCCTTGGCATTTTGGCAAAAATAGTTTTTTAATGTTTAAAAAATGGGTTCTATTCTAAATCAACTAATGTGGAAGTTTAATGACTAATTATTTGTACCATTATGATTACATTGTGCCACCAGTAGGAGTAGTGACAGCAATGAACATCACACCAATGACTGTCACCCCAATGACACATTTAAGGTAATAGAGGATTTTCTTAAATGGAGGCCACAAATGTTCAAATCTAAGATCACAATGTCATTTCCCTATTTTTAAATTGAGTAACACCAATGACACTTTCCATTTACACATACTAAATGATCAATGGAATCCTCAAATTTGTGACACACTAAAAGGGTGTGATTAGCTAATAACTTTCTTTAATATAGACCCCTCCCCAATAACAATTTGCCGCTCGAGGGATTGCTAAATGTCCTTCTATAACACCAATGACATAAAACTTAGGGTCACATAATATTTGTAAAAAAATAAAAACAATAACAACAATAAAAACAATTGCCAGGGATGGGCAACAGCTGCTCACTTTTTTTTTTTAAATATATATTTTTTTTTACCCCTTTTTCTCCCCAATTTCATGGTATCCAATTGTTGTAGTAGCTACTATCTTGTCTCATCGCTACAACTCCCGTACGGGCTCGGGAGAGACGAAGGTTGAAAGTCATGCGTCCTCCGATACACAACCCAACCAAGCCGCACTGCTTCTTAACACAGCGCCATCCAACCCAGAAGCCAGCCGCACCAATGTGTCGGAGGAAACACTGTGCACCTGGCCACCTTGGTTAGCGTACACTGCGCCCAGCCCGCCACAGGAGTCGCTGGTGCGCAATGAGACAAGGACACCCATACCGACCAAGCCCTCCCGGGCGACGCTAGGCCAATTGTGCGTCGCCCCACGGACCTCCCGGTCGCGGCCGGTTACGACAGAGCCTGGGCGCGAACCCAGGGACTCTGATGGCACAGCCGGCGCTGCAGTACAGCGCCCTTAACCACTGCGCCACCCGAGAGGCCTAACGGCGGCTCACTTTTGTAGGCCCGTGGATCACTTTGGTGGTGGGGGTGTAAGGGATAGGATGGGGTAGGGGGTATTATTATGATCTATTGTTGATTGACAGGACCAATATTCACAGAAAGAGGATTTCATGAAAAATCGGTAGACCTTTTTTAGGTAGACCTTATTCAAATATTCATATTTGAATTAATAAATGATTATGGATAGGAAGCCGTAATACTGTAGTACAGCAACGTGCTGAGCAAGGCACTTAACCCTAGTTGCTCTGGATAAGAGCATCTGCTTAAATGTGTCACCAAAACATATGTTTTTGATAGCTGGCTAAACTAACTCACCTATCTAAATCTGTAGTAATTATGATCGAATTACTGACTTTGATTTTGTTAGTCACACTCACTCGGATATCATAGGAAATTAGCTGTAAAACTCCAAATGATTATCTCCTCCCCATGGCAAAATGAGTAGAATTGCATGAAATTTGTGGGCCCCTCATGATGAGTTCAGCCATTTGTCCATCCCTGATCTAAAAATATATGATATACTTTTGTTTACTTTCTAGCATTCAAAGTAATAGATAGATAACCCTAAAACATGTTACTACAACTCTACTTATCACTACTGGGACAATCCAGTTTGCTTTCCCTAAATACTTTAAACAATGCCTAAACATAAAGTCTTGCAGTATAAAGTATTTGCATTATAATTTGTCATTTATAAACAGTTCAATATAAACAAAAGCATGTATGATGTGTAACTATTTGTCTTTTTCAATCGTTTTTCATGGTGGCAAAAGCAATGGACGCAAATGCCACCGCAATTCAAGAATTACCTGTTATGTTTTTCGTCTGCCATTTTTTAAGATTCTGATATAATCTATTTTCAAACATGACATTTCACAGAAAATGTGGAATATCAGACACTCCTGCTTAATTTGACCAAACATTTGTTAGCAGGAAGAAACTGACCAAATTAGTCTCTATTTCTTTTTATTGGTTGGACTCCTGGGGTTATGCAATTGTTGTTTTTTAACCCAATACTATACTTACTAAACACAAAACCATTAGTGTCAGCTAAAAAGCTATCCAAGTCTAATGTTTGAGTAAATTGCTTCGACCTTGTGCTTCTTTCTGCTCAGCACTTCAACAGTGTGTTGGGCAGAGACCACATTTTGGACCAAACACTGTTCCATTCTCCAGCCAAGACTATCAAGGGATTTAAAAAGGAACATGTACATAGAGCAAGTTTGGTTTGGAATGACTCATTCAGAAAAAGAGATTCATTAGCTGTTGATAATTGCAGCGAGAAAAGAAAATGGAGACAGTATAGGGGATTTCCATTGTGTTGCTTCGAAATGGCAGTACATATTCTCTCTTCAGTGGGAGTTACATTACTTTTACAACAGCTTGACATCAGATGAGAAACTGATCCAACAGAAACTGGCCTGGAAGGCTCTTTAAAATGTGACTATGTGACATGGCCACACTGTATTTTTCTTGTCCTCTAGAGATGAGTCATTAGTATACTCACTAGCACTCACCTGGCTCTATCATGTGCTTTTGTTGGATACCACACGTATTCAGTGCATTCATATGGTATGAATACATGTAAAGGACTTTTAGATCTCACAGATCTATGTCAGGTTTGGACTTTTCATGAATCCACTGCTCTTTCTCTCACCCACGCCATGAAACATATTTATTTTGAGACTGTACATATTCCTGTAAGTTCTGCACTTTGGTGGTGGGGGTGTAAGGGATGGGATGGGGTAGGGGGTATTATTATGATCTATTGTTGATTGACAGGACCAATATTCACAGAAAGAGGCTTTCATCAAAAATAGGTAGACCTTTTTGGAAATAAAAAATATTGATAAATATGAATCAAAATATTAATAAATGATTATGGATAGGAAGCCATAATACTGTAGTACAGCAATGTGCTGACAGATTACTCAACTCTGAAGCCAAAGAATCCTCTATTTGAATGAAAACGTGTTCTATTTAAAGGTCCAATGGAGCCATTGTTATATCAATATCAAATCCTTTCTGGGTAACAATTAAGTACCTTACTGTGATTGTTTTCAATTAAAATTGTAAAAAATAAACAAAAATAGCTTCTTAGCAAAGAGCAATATTTCAAGCAATAATTTAGCTTGGACTGTCTGGGAGTTGTGGGGCCTAATTGGAGGAGCCTAATAGGAGGGAAATGTAACCTGAAAACTAGCTGTTATTGGAAGAGAGGTTATATATAACACCTGGTAATGTCGCCAGGCAGACCAAAACTCCATCCCACTAAAACAGGCAGAAATTTCAGGTGGTCTTTTCAAACAGCTCTTACACTAAAAGTGCATTATGATAATTTTCACAATTTCACAGTATTATTCCAACCTCATAGTGTAGAAATATAAATATAAAACACAGAAAATCACATTTTTGACTGCACTGGGCCTTTAACATATTTTTCACTATATTCACGTTCTTTGTGGCTTTACATGGCTTCTTTGTCTTTTCTTAGCTATAGAGTTTGAATCCAGAAATGTCTACCTGTCTCGTTTCTGGAATATTATTTGTAATAAAACAAAAGTCACTCAAACAAAACAATGTAACGCTTGGTACCATATTCCTTCTAGAGTATGTCTGTGACCTGATTCAAGAGTGACATGAGTAAATTAACATTTTAAAAGGGAGTTACGGGTGAATAACAAACCCATTTCATTCAGTAACTATACAATTATTTTGTTCCCAAAACTATTCATTGGTGTCAGCCATCTTGGCCTTTTAGAGAGGCCTTTCCACTCCCTACTGCGTCTAACCAGTCAGCCAATCAGAGTGGCTTATATGCAAGCCACAATGGTTGGCTTCAGCAGGAAATTCCACTGTAGCTTAGTGCAGGTCACAACCCTTCGCAGAAGGAATACTGTGCATTTAGCCGTTCTTTGTCTTGCTGTTTTTTGGGCTTGTGTGTTTGTCATTGAGCTACGTTGACTCAATCTGTGTTTTTTCTTTGTACTTGTAGATGTGTTTGTGTTAGTTTAAATTGATATGGTTGTTTGTAATAAATATTATTTTATTATTATGATATGTGTTAGCTTTGGTATTTCACTAGAGATTAATGATATAGTGTATCCAGATTGGAGAATGTTTGAATTTAGTCTCCTTCCACTCTCTTCAGTTAGTTTCATGACTTAATGTCACAGTGAATTGCCTTTCTTGCAAGTTCTAACCCCAACATTGCAGTAATCAATAACAAGCTCAATCTAAAACACACAAGATATAAAAAATAAGAAACAAAAAGAACACTATAAAGTAAGTAAGCAGGGTCAGTTCCAGTACCATATTTACAATGTGCAGGGATACTGGATCGATAGAGGTAGGTATGTATAGGGGAAAGGTGACTAGGCATCAGGATATATGATAAACAGAGTAGCAGCAGTGTATATGATGATTGTATGTGAGTGTGTGTATAGTCAGTATAAAGGTATGTGCATATGGGGCTGTGGCGGTCGTGACATTTTGTCCGCCGATGATTGTCAAGTAAATAAAAGACCTTTGGAACATCTACATTTAAAAAAGTCTAATAAATCCATGTAATATAGCCTACACCATCACAATAAATCCATTAGTTATTTTACACAGATTTAAAGGATCATGACCGCTCGGGGGCGTCCGCATGGTCCTAAAGCACACCGTTGCATCGTTTTGTATCACATTCCAATGATAAAACTGGGTGGCGACAACAATGCAATTTCAGAATGTTGGGGGAGGACATGTCCCCCACCGTCCCCAGTGAATGTTGTGCCCCTGTATTTCAGAAGAACAGAATAGCGTTGTCCTTCTGTAAGGTCCTGATCTGGCTATGCAAAATGGCTGTGGGCTACACAAGTTAATTTAGCAGACAAGATTTTCTTAGAATTCCGTGGCATTATTTTATATTATTTTAGAGTATGAAGTATAGAATTGATCAAAGCTTGTACTCCTGGGTGATGCAGTGGTCTAAGACACTGCATTTCAGTGCAAGAGGTGTCACTGCAGTACCTGGTTCAAATCCAGGCTGTATCACATCTGGCTGTGATTGCGAGTCCCATAGGGCGGTGCACAATTGGCCCAGTGTCAACCGGGTTTGGCCTTCATTGTAAATAAGAATTTGTTCTTAACTGGCTTGCCTGGTTAAATAAAGGATATTTTTCTCCAAACAATTTGCGTCTATTCCGTGATGAACGGTTAACAAAGAAATAGGTTTTCCTATATGTGCCAGGTTTCTAGGTAAGACCCAGACAATGTTGAAGTAACAATGTGTATTGTAACAACAGGGGCAGGCAAACGACAGGTCAAGGCAGGCAGGGGTCGATAATCCAGAGTAGTGGGGCCAAGGTACAGGACGATGGTCAGGCTGGCGGGCTCGGAGTCAGGACAGGCAAGGATCAAAACCAGGAGGACGAGAAAAAGAGAGACTGGGGAAAAACAGGAGCTGAAAAAACACTGGTTGACTTGAACAAATAAGACGAACTGGCCCAGAAAGACAGAAAACACAGGTATAAATACCCAGGGGATAAGTGGGGAAGATGGGCGACACCTGGAGGAGGGTGGAGACAAGCACAAGGACAGGTGAAATAGATCAAGGCATGACAATATGCTTAATTTAGAGTTATTCATGTTACTTTAGTTGTTCTACAAAAGTTGGGCTATATGTTTTGATGTGTAATACATTGTAAGGCTGCATGATGTGACTAATGATGATTTGAAAAAAGTCGCTTGAAAGGCATGAGCTCTGCTTTTTTTTGCGCAGGCTGTACAAACTTCATCAGTCTCTCATTCACAATTTGATAAGCACTTGATACCGCTTCGAATTTCCTGGCGCATCCCCTTTATGTGGTCGTAATGCACTCTAAAAAATCCATGCCTTTTGCGTGCAGTGGCCATTGTGCCCCCCTTAGTGCTGCGTTGTGCCCTTCTCACTGAGTGCTGCATGTTCTGAAGCACCTCTCACTCACATGTCTCTCCCTCACGTGATCAGGTCTTTCTCACAGGCTACAATTGAAGACAGACAACATTGGGGATACAACTGTGTGCATCCTTATCCAATTCCGAGGTGCATATTGAAGATATTGGAAGAACTGTCCACATTTACTTTTCGTCAGCCAACAAGGTGAGTAGGCCCAATGAACAGAAAAAGCACTAGCCTATGTCAATATACTATCCCCCTTAGCACAAAAATTGGCCTATTCTATTCTGAACGAGAAATAATTATCCCAAATATAGTCGGGGTCAGTTATAGATAGATAGATAGATCTCAAATTAATACCACTAGCATTAAAAAAATGTTTTTACGCAATGTGGCTGACGCAACCGATCAGAACGTTTAGCTTAAATGTTTTATACACTATTAGGCTATTTCTTCACATTATAAGTGCAGCAATGCGCACACGGCAAATGTATAAACGCAAATGTTTCATTCGCAGGAAAACACCATTATCAAAAGTGATCGCAAATGCAATTGTTCATGTAATGCTTTTATTATAAAATGTAAAATGTATTATATCCAGGCTGTATCACATCCGGCCGTGATTGGGAGTCCCATAGGGCGGCGCACAATTGGCCCAGCGTCGTCCAGGTTTGACCAGAGTGGGCCATCATTGTAAATAAGAATTTTTCTTAACTGACTTGCCTAGTTAAATAAAGGTTAAATTAAAAAAAATCTAATGTGTATTTTTATGGTAAATTATCTTCCCAAACGTAAAACTCACGCGCTGCTTATGTATGCCAGTTAGGCTCTACACCCCTTGTAAAGCGGTTTAATGTGCTTAATTTTAAGAAGTTATTTGGCCACTTTAGTTGTGATACAAACCTTAACAAAACATGTCGGCCAATGGGCAAGATCAAAAATTGGAGAGAAAAAGGGGGATAGTATGTAGTACTGTGCGCCTCCCATAGTTTGTTCTGGACTTGAGGACTGTGAAGAGACATCTTGTGGCATGTCTTGTGGGGTATGCATGGGTGTCCGAGCTATGCGCCAGTAGTTCAGACAGCGCTGTGCATTCAACATGTCAATACCTCTCATAAATACCAGTAGTGGTGACGTCAATCTCTCCTCCACTTTGAGGCTGTAGGAGCTGCCTGGTTGATAGTGCTGTTAAGAATGTAGCTACTGTTGTATCAATGTGTTTTGACCATGACAGTTTACAATCCAGGGTTACTCCAAGCAGTTTACTCACCTCAACTTGCTCAATTTCCATATTATTTATTACAAAATGTAGTTGAGGTATAGGGTTTGATTTGTCCTAAATACAATGCTTTTAGTTTTTGAAAATAACATATGTAGGGCTAACTTATTCCTTGCCACCCACTCTGAAACTAACTGCAGATTTGTTGCAGTCATTTCAATCACTGTAGTAAATAATGTGTATAGTGTTGAGTGATCCACATACATAGACACACTGTCTTTACGCAAAAAGATTGAAAAAAGTAAGGGGCCTAGACAACTGCCCTGGGGAATTCCTGATTCTACCTGGATTATGTTGGAGAGACTTCCATTAAATAACACCCTCTGTGTTCTGTTAGTGTTACTGTAATTTAATTATGCCAATGTGCTTTCATCAATTGAAAGCCCTTAATCTATTTTATGAGAATTTCTAAGATTTCTTGTTTGCATAAAATAGATGCAGACCAGTCTTTCAATAATAGGTAATATAATATATTCTTTGAGCGCGCTCCCACTTAATCACGTGCAGCAGTTTATATACAGATCATGACGTCATTTTATTGCTTTAACAGAATCCCCTCCTCTCGACCGGAACAAAGTAAGGTGAAAAGTTCATTCTAACTTACTAACACACTCCCAGATAACTTTTGACCCCTCAACATTATCGATCACCACTGAACTGACAGTTTTAATTAACAGAAAACCTAGGAATGCACTCACTGCCTTATCTAAAAACCCCAGAGCTAAGTTTCTGTAGGTTCAACGTTAGGTTAACGACATTATTTGTTTACACAGTCCCCAACCCATTAGTTTCTTCCTAGTTGGAATGGTGTTCATTAACTTTTATTACTCCTTGTCCGTGCCTCACAATCCCACTTTATGAACTCATATAGTTAATCAGATATAATAAAACAGAGTATAAGTTTACTTAGTTACAGTTCCATTTAAAATGATTTGTTCAGTCATATTAATCATAATTTCCTAACAGTTAGACAGGTAACTCTTTATACACAATATAGCAGGGGGTGTAAAGCCATAACACATATGTTTTTCCAGCAGCAGACCATCATAGATAATGCCAAAAGCCGCACTGAAGTCTAACAAAACAGCTCCCACAAACTTTTTATCATCAGTTTCTCTCAGCCAATCATCAGTCATTTGTGTATGTGCTGAATGTCCTTCCCTATAAGCGTGCTGAAAGTCTATTGTCCATAAGTTTACTGTAAAATACAATTGTATCTGGTCGGCTATTTGAGCCAGTAAAGGGGGTTTTACTTTTCTTAGGTAGTGGAATTACTTTTGCTTCCCTCCAGGCCTGGGGGAACACACTTTCTAGTAGATTGAAAATATGGCAAAAAGCAGTGGCAATATCGTTCCCTATTAATCTCAGTAATTTTCAATCCAATCTGTCAGACCCCGGTGGCTTGTCATTGTTGATAGACAACAATAATTTGTTCACTTCTTCCACACTCACTATATGGAATTCAAAATTACAATGGTTGTATTTCATAATTTGGTTAGACATACTTGAATGTGTAGTGTCAGCGTTTGTTGCTGGCATGTCATGCCTGTTTGCTAATCTTGCAAATGAAAAAAAACATTAAAGTAGTTGGCAATATCAGTCGGTTTTGTGATGAATGAGCCATCTGACTCAAGGAATGATGGAGCTGAGTTTGCCTTTTTTCCCAACATTTCATTTAAGGTGCTCCAAAGCTTTTTACGGTCATTCTTTTTGTCATTTAGCTTTGTTTCCTAGTGTAGTTTCTTCTTCTTTTTATTCAGTTTAGTCATTTCTCAGTTTGCAATACGTTTGCCAATCGGTTGTGCAGCCAGACTTATTTGCCATTCCTTTTGACTCACCCCCCTCAACCATGCCATTTTTTCAATTCCTCATCACTCCACGGGGATTTAACAGTTTTTAGTCATTTTCTTAATGGGTGCATGCTTATTAGTAACTGGAATAAGCAATTTCATAAATGTGTTAAGTGCAGCGTCTGTTGGCTCCTCCTTACACACCACGGACCAACAAATATTTTTTACATCAACATCATAATAATCACTACAAAATGGATTGTATGACCTCTTATACACTATATTAGGCCCAGCCTTTGGAACTTTGTTTTTCCTAGATATGGCTACTATATTGACATTGGCCTCTTTGGGTATAGCAAGCCCATCCCGCTCTCCCTGCCTCCCCCTTGCCTCCCCCTTGCCCCCCTTTCGATCAGCAGACCGAGCTTACCTCAATTACGAGATGGCTAAAGGTTGCAGACCATGTTTTTCTCCATTAGGAGGACAAAGGTTGTAGACCATTGCTGAATCTTTTAACCATACCATGTGGTTAAACTCTTAGACTATCGATACCGACAGAATAAGAACAAGTCTTTGATATTGATTACTAGTCTGCAGCTAGGAATTCGGCATCATTGAACTTGAAGAACGACAACCGCCGAAACATCCATTCTATAAAGACTGTTACTCTGAACAATCCCCTCTAACCACAACCAAGAGAGAGAGGGAGAGAGACGGACAATTCTACAAAAGAAATGAACTTTTCACCAGTGATCAAGATGACACACTGAGCGTAAATATATATATTGATTGCAATTGTTCCCGAATGAGTGAGCGTTCATGTGCAAAGGATTAGCATTTCAATTGTTATAATTATCACTTTGTCGTGACTTCTTTGTTTGTCAAATCAAATTGTACAAACCTTACAGAGAAATGCTTACTTACAAGCCCTTAACCGACAATGCAGTTTTGAGAAAATACTGAAAAAAGTATGAGAGAAGAAAAACAAATAATTAAAAACAGGGCTATATACAGGGACTACCGGTTCAGGGTCAATGTGTCGATGTGCGCGGGCACCGGTGTCGAGGTAATTGAGGTAATTATGTACACGCAGGTAGGGTTATTAAAGTGGCTATGCATAGATAATAACAGAGTAGCAGTGTACGGGAGGGGGGGCAAATAGTCTGGGTAGCCATTTGATTAGCTGTTCTGGAGTCTTATGGCTTGGGGGTAGAAGCTGTTTAGAAGCCTCTTGGACCTAGACTTGGTGCTCCGGTACTGCTTGCCGTGCGGTAGCAAAGAGAACAGTCTATGATTAGGGTGGCTGGAGTCTTTGACAATTTCTAGGGCCTTCCTCTGACACCGCCTGGTATAGAGGTCCTGGATGGCAGGAAGCTTGGCCCCAGTGATGTACTGGGTCGTACGCACTACCCTCTGTAGTGCCTTGTGGTCGGAGACCGAGCAGTTGCCATTCCAGGCAGTGATGCAACCAATCAGGATGCTCTCGATGGTGCAGCTGTTAAACCTTTTGAGGATCTGAGGACCCAAGACAAATCTTTTCAGTTTCCTGAGGGGGAATAGGTTTTGTCGTGTCCTCTTCATGACTGTCTTGATGTGCTTGAACCATGTTAGTTTGTTGGTGATGTGGAAGCCAAGGAACTTTAAGCTCTCAACCTGCTCCACTGTTGTCCTGTCCATGAGAAGGGGGCATGCTCAGTCCTCCTTTTCCTGTAGTCCACAATCATCTCCTTTGTCTTGAATAGCATTCTCACATAGGTGTTCCTTTTGCCCAGGTGGGAAAGGGCAGTGTGGAGTGCAATAGAGATTGCATCATCTGTGGATCTGTTGGTGCAGTATGTAAATTGGAGTGGGTCTAGGGTTTCTGGGATTATGATGTTGATGTGAGCCATGACCAGACTTTAATGGCTACAGACGTGAGTGCTACGGGTCAGTGGTCATTTAGGCAGGTTACCTTAGTGTTCTTGGGCACAGTGACTATAGTGGTCTGCTTGAAACATGTTGGTATTACAGACTCAGACAGGGAGAGGTTGAAAATGTCAGTGAAGACACTTCCCAGTTGGTAAACGCATGCTCGGAGTACACGTCCTGGTAATTCAATCTTAGTCCTGTATTGACGCTTTGCCTGTTTGATGGTTCGTCGGAGGGCATAGCGGGATTTCTCATAAGCTTCCAGGTTAGAGTCCCGCTCCTTGAACGCAGCAGCTCTGCCCTTTAGCTCGGTGCAAATGGAAGAATATGTTCCGAAGTATTCCGGAACATATTCCAGTCTGTGCTTGCAAAACAGTCCTGTAGTTTAGCATCTGCTTCATCTGTCCACTTTTTTATAGACCGAGTCACTGGTGCTTCCTGCTTTCATTTTTGCTTGTAAGCAGGAATCAGGAGGATCGAGTTATGGTCAGATTTACCAAATGGAGGGCGCTTCTCTGTGTGTGGAGTAAAGGTGGTCTATAATATTTTACCCTCTGGTTGCACATTTAACATGCTGATAGAAATTCGATAAAACTGATTTAAGTTTCCCTGCATGAAAGTCATCGGCTACCAGGAGCGCCGCTTCTGGGTGAGCGTTTTCCTGTTTGCTTATAGCAGAATACAGCTCATTAAGTGCGGTTTTAGTGCCAACCTTGTTCTGTGGAGGTATTTATTTATTTAACCTGGTAGGCTAGTTGAGAACAAGTTTTCATTTACAACTGCGATCTGGTCAAGATAAAGCAAAGCAGTGCGACACAAACAACAACACAGAGTTACACATGGAATAAACAAACATACAGTCATACAACATACAACATACAATACATACATACATACAATAGAAAAAGTCTATATACAGTGTGTGCAAATGAGGTAGGATAAGGGAGGTAAGGCAATAAATAGGCCATAGTTGCAAAATAATTATATTATATAAATTAAACACTGTAGTGATAGATGTGCAGAAGATGAATGTGCAAGTAGAGATGCTGGGGTGCAAAGGAGCAAAATAAATAAATAACAGTATGGGGATGAGGTAGTTGGATGGGCTATTTACAGATGGGCTATGTATAGGTGCAGTGATCTGTGAGTCGCTCTGACAGTTGGTGCTTAAAGTTACTGAGGGAGATATGAGTCTCCTGCTTCAGTGATTTTTGCAGTTCATTCCAGTAATTGGCAGCAGAGAACTGGAAGGAAAGGCGGCCGAAGGAGGAATTGGCTTTGGGGGTGACCAGTGAAATATACCTGCTGGAGCGCGTGCTACGGGTGGGTGCTGCTATGGTGACCAGTGAGCTGAGATAAAGACTAGCAAAGACTTACAGATGACCTGGAGCCAGTGGGTTTGGCGACGAATATGAAGCGAGGGCCAGCCAACGAGAGCATACAGGTCGCAGTGGTGGGTAGTATATGGGGCTTTGTGACAAAATGGATGGCACTGTGATAGACTGCATCCAATTTGCTGAGTAGAGTGTTGGAGGCTATTTTGTAAATTACATCACCGAAGTCAAGGATCGGTAGGATAGTCAGTTTTGGCAGCATGAGTGAAGGATGCTTTGTTACGAAATTGGAAGCCAATTCTAGATTTAACTTTGGATTGGAGATGCTTAATGTGAGTCTGGAAGGAGAGTTTACAGTCTAACCAGACACCTAGGTATTTGAAGTTGTCCACATATTCTAAGTCAGAACCGTCCAGAGTAGTGCTGCTGGACAGGCAGGCAGGTGTGGGCAGCGAGCAGTTGAAGAGCATGCATTTAGTTTTACTTGCATTTAAAAGCAGTTGGAGGCCACAGAAGGAGAGTTGTATGGCACTGAAGCTCGCCTGGAGGCTAGTTAACACAGTGTCCAAAGAAGGGCCAGAAGTATACAGAATGGTGTCGTCTGCGTAGAGGTGGATCAGAGAATCACCAGCAGCAAGAGCGACATCATTGATGTATACAGAGAAGAGAGTTGACCCGAGAACTGAACCCTGTGGCACCCCCATAGAGACTGCCAGAGGTCTGGACAACAGGCCCTCCGATTTAACACACTGAACTCTGTCTGAGAAGTAGTTGGTGAACCAGGCTGCACAGTACTGTCTCTTATCGATGGCGGTTATGATATCGTTTAGGACCTTGAGCGTGGCTGAGGTGCACCCATGACCAGCTCGGAAACCAGATTGTATAGTGGAGAAGGTACGGTGGGATTCGAAATGGTCGGTGATCTGTTTGTTAACTTGGCTTTCGAAGACCTTAGAAAGGCAGGGTAGGATAGATATAGATATAGGTCTGTAGCAGTTTGGGTCTAGAGTGCATCCCCCTTTGAAGACGGGGGATGACCGCGGCAGCTTTCCAATCTTTGGGTATCTCAGACGACACGAAAGAGAGGTTGAACAGTCTAGTAATAGGGGTTGCAACAATATCAGCAGATAATTTTAGAAAGAGAGGGTTCAGATTGTCTAGCCCAACTGATTTGTAGGGGTCCAGATTTTGCAGCTCTTTCAGAACATCAGCTATCTGGATTTCGGTGAAGGAGAAATGGGATAGGCTGTGGCAAGTTGCTGTGGGGGGTACATGGTTGTTGACCAGGGTAGGGGTAGCCAGGTGGAAAGCATGGCCAGCCGTAGAGAAATGCTTATTGAAATTCTCAATTATTTATCGGTGGTGTCAGTGTTTCCTAGCCTCAGTGCAGTGGGTGTAAACAGTTACGAAAAATAAAGATGAAAACTCTCTAGGTAGATAGGTAGGTAGATAGGTCTTCAACTTATCATGAAATACGCTACCTCAGGCGAGCAAAACTTTGAGACTTCCTTAGATATCGTGCACCAGCTGTTTACATAAATGCATAGGCCCCTGCCTCTTGCCAGAGGCTGCTGTTCTGTCTTGCCGATAGAGTGTATAACCCACCAGCTGTATGTTTTTAATGTCGTTGTTCAGCCACGACTCGGTGAAACATAAGATATTACAGTTTTTAATGTCCCGTTGGTAGGATATACGTTCTTTCAGTTTGTCCCATTTATTTTCCTGTGATTGAACATTAGCTAGCAGAATGGAAGGCAAGGGCAGATTAGCCACTCGTCGCCTGATCCTCGCAAGACACCCAGATCTTTAGCCTCAAAATCTCAGTTTCCTTCTCCAGCTAATCACGGGATCAGGGCCTGGTCGTGTGTCTGCAGTATATCCCTCGCGGCCGACTCATTAAAGAAGAACTCCTCATCCAATTTGAGGTGAGTAATCCCAGTTCTGATGTCCAGAAGCTCTTTTCGGTCATAAGAGGCGGTAGCAGCAACATTATGTACAAAACAAGTTACAAACAACGCAAAAAAATAAAAAAATAGCATGATTGGTTGAGAGCCGATAAGACAGCAGCCCTAACCTCCGGCGCCATCATTGTCTGTGTATTTTTGTATTTTCAATATTTGAATACTTTCCAAGTGTATTTCAAAATACATTCCAATGTTACTACTTGTATTTCGAATAAAAAGGATCCAAATATTTACTCCAAAATGCATTTGACATTCATTTAAATACTATAAATAGTATTTGAACTCAGGTCTGTCACATAGACACTTTCTAGCATTCAATGAGTGTAATAGATGGTTCAAAAGTGTGCTTGCTCGTACATTTGCTCGTACATATGTTAACATTATGTTTCTGAATGACATCACCAAGAGGAAAAATATATAGTGAAAACAATAGTGGTCCTAAAACGGAGCATTGAGGAACACCGAAATGTATAGTTGATTTGTCAGAGGACAAACCATCTACAGAGACAAACATATCTTTCCGACAGATAAGATCTAAACCAGGCCAGAACTTGTCCGTGTAGACCAATTTGGGTTTCCAATCTCTCCAAAAGAATGTGGTGATCGATGGTATCAAAAGCAGCACTAAGGTCTAGGAGCACGAGGACAGATGCAGAGCCTCGGTCTGATGCCATTAAAAGGTAATTTACCACCTTCACAAGTGCAGTCTCAGTGCTATGATGGGGTCTAAAACCAGACTGAAGTGTTTCGTATACATTGCTTGTCTTCAGGGAGGCAGTAAGCTGCAACGCAACAGCTTTTTCAATTTTGAGAGGAATGGGAGATTCGATATAGGCTGATAGTTTTTTTATATTTTCTGGGTCAAGGTTGGGCTTTTCAAGAGAGGCATTATTACTGCCACTTTTAGTGAGTTTGGTACACATCCGGTGGATAGAGAGCCATTTATTATGTTCAGCATAGGGGGGCCAAGCACAGGAAGCAGCTCTTTCAGTAGTTTAGTTGGAATAGGGTCCAATATGCAGCTTGAAGGTTTAGAGGCCATGATTACTTTCATCAATGTGTCAAGAGATATAGTATAAAACAACTTGAGTGTCTCCCTTGATCCTTGGTCCTGGCAGTGTTGCGCAGACTCAGGACAACTGAGCTTTGGAGGAATACGCAGATTTAAAGAGGAGTCCTTAATTTGCTTTCTAATGATCATGATCTTTTCGTCAAAGAAGTTAATGAATTTATCACTGCTGAAGTGGGGAATGCTGCTTTTAAGTTAACTTTGTGACAGTATCGAAAATACATTTTTGATTGTTCTTATTTTCCTCAATTAAGTTGACAAAATAGGATGATCGAGCAGCAGTGAAGGCTCTTCGATACTGCATGGTACCGTCTTTCCAAGCTAGTCGGAAGACTTCCAGTTTGGTGTAGTTCCATTTCCGTTCCAATTTTCTGAAAGCTTGTTTCAGAGCTCAGGTATTTTCTGTATACCAGGAAGCTAGTTTATTTTTGTTTTTGTTTTTAGGGGTGCAACTGAATCTAGGGTATTGCGCAAGGTTAAATTGAGTTCCTCAGTTTTGTGGTTAACTGTTTTTTGTACTCTGACGTCCTTGGGTAGGTGGAGGGAGTCTGGAAGGGCATCTAGGAATCTTTGGGTTGTCTGAGAATTTATAGCAAGGCTTTTGATGATCCTTGGTCGGGGTCTGAGCAGAATAAAATGGTGGTCCAATAGTCAATGATTAAGAGGACAAACATTAAGATCCACAACATTTATTCCAGGGGACAAAACTAGGTCCAGAGTATTACTGTGTGGCAGTGAGTAGGTCCGGAGATATGTTGGACATTGAGTCGATGATGGCTCTGAAAGTCTTTTGAAGTGGGTCTGTGGACTTTTTATCTGTATATTATCTTAATATTATTATATTATCTGCCATGACTACAAGGTCCGATAGGAATTCAGGGAACTCAGTGAGAAACGCTGTATATGGCCCAGGAGGCCTGTAAACAGTAGCTATAAAAAGTGATTGAGTAGGCTGCATAGATTTCATGACTAGAAGCTCAAAAGACAAATACGCAGTCGTTTTTTTTGTAAAGTGAAATTTGCTATCGTGAATGTTAGCTTTTGCGAGATGCAAGGGGGATATGGTCACTAATGTAACCAGGAGGTGAGGCCTCATTTAACATAGTACATTCATCAGGCTTAAACATGTTTCAGTCAGGCCAATCACATCAAGATTATGATCAGTGATTAGTTCATTGACTATAACTGCCTTGGAAGTGAGGGATCTAACATTAAGTAGCCCTATTTTGAGATGTGAGATTTCACAATCTCTTTCAATAATGACAGGAATGGAGGAGGTCTTTATTTCAGTGAGATTGCTAAGGCGAACACCGCCATGTTTAGTTTTGCCCAACCTAGATTGAGGCACAGACACGTCTCAATGGGGATAGCTGAGCTGACTACACTGACTGTGCTAGTGGCAGACTCCACTAAAATGGCAGGCTGACAAGCAGCCTGCTGACTGGCCTGTACCCTATGCCAGGCCTGCACCCTATCTCATTGTGGAGCTAGGGGAGTTAGAGTCCTGTCTATGTTCGTAGATAAGATGAGAGCACCCCTCCAGCTAAGATGGAGTCCATCACTCCTCAGCAGGCCAGGCTTGGTCCTGTTTGTGGGTGAGTCCCAGAAAGAGGGCCAATTAACTACAAATTCTACATTTTGGGAGGGGCAGAAAACAGTTTTCAACCAGCGATTGAGTTGTGAGACTGCTGTAGAGCTCACCACTCCCCCTAACTGGGAGGGGACCAGAGACAATTACTCGATGTTGACATCTTTCTAGCTGATTTACACACTGAAGCTATGTTGCGCTTGGTGACCTCTGACTGTTTCATCCTAACATTGTTGGTGCCGACGTGGATAACAATATCCCTATACTCTCTACACTTACCAGTTTCCCAAACGGCGACAAGTCATCCATGTGTTGAACTGTAGTAAACATCCTGTTCTTCTAGCTTCACAGGAAGTGGCCTCAGGCCCGGCTTCCAGTAGTTCACCTCTGAGGCAAGTATGAAGTGGCTATGTCTTAGTATAGCTTTTAGGCGAAATTCAACTAAATGAAAAGGGTAACACAAGGAGATATTTTTTCCCCCTTACTTGTAAATCTAATATTCCCATTACCATTAATGTTTTACCCAAATAGTTATTCATGTTTAATTCAGCGATAATTAAGCATTGTTCAGGGCTCTTGGAAATGTGTGTTTTATGATTTTGTTGCATATTGAAATAATAAACCATGCGTCAAACTCATTCTATGGAGATCCGAGTGTCTGCAGGTTTTCACTCCTCCCTTGTACTTGATTGATTAATTAAGGTCAAGTTCACTAATTAGTAAAGAACCCCTCATCTGGTTGTCTAGGTCTTGACTGAAGGGAAATACCAAAAACCTACAGACACTAGACCCTTCATGGAATGGGTTTAACACCCCTGTATTAAACCAAACTATGAAATTGTGCAAAAAATACCAATCTGGATAATTTCTGTTGCAGAAGTCTTTCCTGTCCAAAGCTTAAAATACAACAAGGCCTGATTCCAAAGGTTACATTTCATCCCAGAATGTGACCCTGATTACTTTGGCCCCATCCATAAACAACCCAAGCCCCTATCTGAAAGATATATTAGATATACCTGTCCAATGCTTTCACATCCAGACCATGTCTCCATGTTATATCTGGTCTCCGAGTCAGGCCTGCAGTCTAAAACCCTGTTTATACCTGGAGCTAACATGGGTCCTGTGTCCTGATCTTGTCCACATTCTGATTGTGCCCACATTTTCAGAAATGTGTCTACACATGGTATTAAAACGTGTCTCTTATCTGTCCACTGTGTCTGAATTGTGACCAGATTTGCTGGTCCCCCCTTTATGCTAAATGTTCCACTGCTGTTCTTTCCTAATTATATTTATTTGAACCCCTTTCACTCATGGGAATTGGCCTATATGGATAGGGCTAAATTGAAATGTTTCTTGCAGAATAAATATGGAAAGCATATGCATAACCATGGTAGCAATTAAATTCATGGATATTATGGGGAAATCACTAGACTAAAGGAGAGGACAACAGTTCAACTGACACAAGACTGAATCTAAACATTACAATGTTGATTTTATGTACATATTACATTTACTGTACTTTTCGCCGCATTTGTTTTTTTAATGAAATCTGAAAATACTCTGGATACATTCAATAACATTATAAGAATATCCTTGAAAAATTTAGGGTAGGTACAACATAAGACAAATAAATGATAAGGGTTTCAGTGAGAGGTCTAACTGTTGTTTCCAAGTGGCCACATGCCTCTTCATAGTGTTCACAGGTCCTGAGTAATTTTAATGCACTTTTTAGATTTAAAGAAGAGTCTAGCTGTGCTGTTGAGGAACTAGAGTTAGCACACTTGTAGTTGTTTCGTTTGGAGCACAGCCAAACGCTGCGCCTTTACATTGTCAATGATTTTAGAGGGCGGGACAATGATCATTTTAAATGGTTTCACTGTCCAGATCCATCTATACGTGTAAGACTTCCAGACACAATGCATGTCTGACTACCTCTGGAGGTCTTCAAAAATATCTGATCACAATCAGATCACAATTCATATTTTAATTGTCTACACCTGCTAACAAAATTGGACATAATCAGAATGTAGACAAGATCAGGAGAAAGGAAGCATCCAAGCGGCAGGAATGAACTAGCCTTAGGTTGTCATGGGGACTTACCACACATCTCTGGCCCAGGAGCTCCACTACAGCCTCTACAGGACGGTGAGGTTGTTCTCCTGCATCCTCGACTTTGATGCCCGGCTCATTGCTCCACACAGGCCAGATAGGGGTCTTTATGTTCAGATACAGCTTATGAGGCTCCTCAAACTTCTGAACGCTTGTGAGGTAGAAGTGGAGACATGTATCTAAAGCGAGGACTTCCTTGACGTTAGAGCAAAACAGCAATTCCTCTGAATTGGGAATCTCTCTGAACATTGTTGTGAGGGCAGCAGTGGTGCTGTTGATCAGCCTTTGTTTTGTTAGATCAATGGTTGTGGGGTGTTTAGTGTCTGTCTTTTAAGAATGTAGCGTACTGATGGTGCACTCGCTGTAGTAAGTGTCTGTACACTATTCTTCAGTTAGCAGCCTGGCTTCTTCTGTGTACCGCATACAGTGCTTTCAGAAAGTATTCATACCCTTTGACTTATTTCACATTTTGTTGTGTTACAGCCTGAATTCAAAATGCATTAAATTGATTTAGTTTTTTCACCGATTTACACACAATACCTCATAATAACAAAGTGAAAACAAGCTTTTAGAAATTTTAGCAAATATATTGAAAATTAAATGCAGAAATATTTAATTGACATAAATATTCACACCCCTGAATCAGTACTTTGTAGAAGCATCTTTGATTACAGCAGTGTCTCTTTCTGGGTAAGTATCCTAAGAGCTTTCCACACATGGGTTGTGCAACATTTGCCCATTATTATTTACAAAATTCTTCAACCTCTGTCAAATTGGTTGTTGATCATTGCTAGACAACCATTTTCAGGTCTTGCCATAGATTTTCAAGTAGATTTAAGTCAAAACTGTAACTCGGCCAGTCTTGTTGGTAAGCAACTCCAGTATAGATTTGGCCTTGTATTTTAGGTTATTGTCCTGCTGAACGGTGAATTAATCTCCTAGTGTCTAGTGAAAAGCAGACAACCACGTTTTCCTCTAGGATTTTGCCTGTGCTTAGCTCCATTCCGTTTCTTTTTTATCCTGAAAAACATCCTAGTCCTTCCTAGTCCTTACGATTACAAGCATACCCATAACATGATGCAGCCACCACTATGCTTTAAAATATGGAGAGTGGTACTCGGTATGTGTTGTTTTGGATTTTTCCTGTATTCAGGACAAAAAAGTGAATTGCTTTGCCACATGTTTTGCAGTATTACTTTGGTGCCTTATTGCAAACAAGACGCATGTTTTGTAATATTGTTATTCTGTAAATGCTTCCTTATTTTCACTCTGTCAATTAGGTTAGTATCATGGAGTAACGACAATGTTGTTGATCCATCCTCAGTTTTCTCCTATCACAGCCATTAAACTCTGTAATTGTTTTAAAGTCACCATTGGCCTCATGGTTATTCGCGACCAAACCCACTGGCTCCAGGTCATCTATAAGTCTTTGCTAGGTAAAGCTCCGCCTTATCTCAGCTCACTGGTCACCATAGCAACACCCACCCGTAGCACGTGCTCCAACAGGTATATTTCACTGGTCATCCCCAAAGCCAACACTTCCTTTGGCCGCCTTTCCTTCCAGTTCTCTGCTGCCAATAACTGGAATGAATTGCAAAAATATCTGAAGAACAGCTTACCAATCGCTGCAGCTGTACATAGCCCATCTGTAAATGGCCCATCCAACCAATTACCTACCTCATCCCCATATTTGTTTTTGTTTTTCTGCTCTTTTGCACACCAGTATTTCTACTTGCACATCCTCATCTGCAAATATATCCCTCCAGTGTAAAATGCTAAATTGTAATTACTTCGCCACTATGGCCTATTTATTGCTTTACCTCCTTACTTCATTTGCACACACTGTATATTGATTTTTCTATTGTGTTATTGACTCTACGTTTGTTTATCCCATATGTAACTCTGTGTTGTTGTTTTTGTCGCACTGCTTTGCTTTATCTTGGCCAGATCGCTGTTGTAAATGAGAACTTGTTCTCAACTGGCCTACCTGCTTAAATAAAGGTGAAATAAAATAAAATAAAAATTGTGAAATCCCAGAGAAGTTTCCTTCCTCTCTGGAGTTAGGAAGGACTCCTATATATTTTGTAGTGACTGGGTGTATTGGTGCACCATCCAAATTAAGAACTTCACTATGCTCGAAGGAATATTCAATGTCTGCTTTTTTTAATCCCATTTACCTTCTTTGTGAGGCATTGGAAAACCTCCCTAGTCTTTGTGGTTTAATCTGTGCTTGAAATGTACTGCTTGACTGAGGTACCTTACAGATAACTTTATGAGTGGGGTACAGAGAAAAGGTACTTTTTAAACACTATTAGGTATTTTAAACACTATTAGTGCACACACAGTGAGTCCATGCATCTTATTATGTGACTTGTTAAGCACTTTTTTACTCTTGAACTTATTTAGGCTTGCCATAACAAATAAGAAAGGGGTTGAATACTTACTGACTCAATTCATTTGTAAACATTTAAGAATATATCAATTCCACTTTGACATTATGGGGTATTGTGTGTAGGCCAGTGACACAAAATCACAATTTAATACATTTTAAATTCAGTCTGTAACACAACAAAATGTGGAAAAGGTCAAGGGGTGTGAATTATTTCTGAAGGCATTGTAGTTAATGGAATTGGCCGAATGAAATCTCAGAGGAACTCCAGCCTTCCTGATTTTTGCTACACTTCTTGTGGAAATTCTGAAAAATGGGGCTGGTTTGTGTGAAGTAGTCATATTGGGGCCGATTCAGACTGAAAATTATGCCTTTCCTATGCACTTCTCAGTATTTGGTGTTCAGACTTATTCAGTCGTGTAACTCTCTCTGTAAGTGTCACTACCTTGCCCGCTCTGAATACATTTAATTAATCCGATGAAAACCCTCCCACTTGCTGGACAACAGATTTTCTCATGGAGTTTTCATTCAATAGGGTTTTCATTCAATAGGGTTTTCATTCAATAGGGTTTTCATTCATTAGGGTTTTCATTCATTAGGGTTTTCCGTACATTTGTCTTAAGCCATCCCTTTAAATACAGTGTACCTTTCAGTTATTTTGTGAATGTTGTGAAAAGTAAAAAGACACAGAACATGCAGATCACAGTAAAGACATTTCTCGATAAATACTGACAACCATTCATATTTATTGAAAATAGAATATCATAGACAATAGTGCCATGTCAAACACAAAATGTGCTTACCTTTATGTAACAATTTCTTCAAGACACTCAGCCTTGTCCTTCCTAAACATTAATTCAGCTGCCAAAATGGGCTCTGAGATCCTCTTGCTTCCCAATATTTGACCGCATTCAATAGTTTTACCTAAGTCTCCATTATACAAATCATTGCAATCAGGGACTCGGCACATGCGGCATTGCATGACTGACTATCTGGACAGACTGCCCAGCAAACCAAAATTGGTTCTGTGAACATTCCCAAAACATTAATTAGTTTGCCCTGAAAGTTCTAATGACACTTAAACAATCTAGTTGGGCTCACGATTATATATTTGTATAAAACATTCCCCTGATGATGCCAGAACACATTTTGTTATTAAACTACCTGGAAACCTAATTAGAACCTAAGGAGAATGTTCTGTGGTGGTTGGTACAGATGTTGTGCACAACATTTTAGTGAATGTTAGGAGAACATTCCAAGGATATTTCATAAAAGAAAATGTAATTTTTTGGGGGGGGGATGTTACCATCCTAATGTTATATAAAACCAAAACTAGAAATTAATGGGAATGTTAGCTAATGTCCTGGGAATGTTCCCGGTGTGCTGTATGTACTGTATTTGTCAAATAAGACACAGCTGAATGCCATCATTCAGTTTTTATGGAACTTGCTTCTTCATTTTTGCCTTATTGCTTTGTTGGATGTCAAGTATACATAGAAACTATTCCAGACTACCTGGGTCGTTCCACTAATTTGCAGCCTTTTGAGAAGTGTAACTTTATCAAAAAAAACGTTTGATTTTTGTTATAAAGAGCACGTTCAACTTCATAAGAAACACATTTTCCCATCTCAAGAGGTTTTTAAGTGCCAAATAAAGTAACAGGGTTGACCGTAACAGGGTTGACCGTAACAGGGTAGACAATTTCATCTTAAATCAGCCATAAATCCCCTCGTGACAGGGGGAATAGAAGCTTGTTGTGTGCAACAGGACGTGGCAATTGAATGTCTGTCTATCTATGGGTAACAGGGTTGGCTTGTTATGCTCGATCCGCACAGTTTTCCATCACAAAATGGCCAAAAAGAATAGGACAAGCTCACCTGCTTTTACACTATGACTTGACCATTAGATGTACAATGTTTCTTTTGATTTTTTTTTTTTTTAAAGGAATAGTTTCACCATATTTAAACGAGAGTTCTGACATTAAGATGAAGGACAGACGTAAATGAATCACTAATCATTAAGTAAGTAATAGTCATCAGACATGACTTTGTCAAAGCAACAAAATAACTAGGGCTTTACAATGATGGTGAAAAGTTGGAGAAATGTTGAGGTTAACTGAGTTAAAGTCTTCCTAGAAGTGCATAAAGTCTTAATTCATATAATTTTGTTTTTATTTATTGAATTCTCCATGTGGTCTATATTAAAAAACACCTAATGTAATATAACATGCTTTTAAAATTCAATACTGGTGCATAATTTCAACTTAAAATATCAAAGGGATGCAAAAGGCACTATTTTCGTGGGAACAACCCACCTATTTCAATAGCACCAGCATAATAAATGCTACAAATGAAGAAAATAATTCAATTGTTCAAAGTATTTTGGGTTCACTTCCACTTTGATCTCTTGATGTGTTTAGAAATGTGTGAATTAATTGTTCAGAATATTGTGGTGAAGATGGATACCGAATTGAAACCATACTGTCCAGCATATTTAAAAGCCAAACTTGCAATAACCTGAAGACACTGATTCTGCAGAATGATTCTTATAGAGATACAGAAAAGGATGACTGCTCCTGCACCTTAAAGACTGCTGTTAACAGAGTCATTGAACACTGGTCATTTTAATAATGTTTAAATACTGTTTTACCCACTTTATATGTTTATGTACAATTTATATGTATATACTGTATTTTAGTCATGGCTCATCATATATAGCTACTACTGTACACACTTTTTCTATTCATATATTGTCCTTAAACACAATTTACATACATATACAGTACCAGTCAAAAGTTCGGACACACCTACTCATTCCAGGGTTTTTCTTTATTTTTACTATTTTCTACATTGTAATAGTGAAGACATAAAAACTATGAAATAACACATATGGAATCATGTAGTAACCAAAAAAGTGTTAAACAAATCATAAAAATATTTTGTATATTCTTCAAAGTAGCCACCCTTTGCCTTGATGACAGCTTTGCACACTCATGACATTCTCTCAACCAGCTTCATGAGGTAGTCAACTGGAATTCATTTCAATTAACAGGTGTGCCTTGTTAAAAGTTAATTTGTGGAAATTCTTTCCTTCTTAATGCTTTTGAGCCAATCAGTTGTGTTGTGACAAGGTAGGGGTGGTATACAGAAGATAGCCCTATTTGGTAAAAGACCAAGTCCATATTATAGCAAGAACAGCTCAAATAAGCAAAGATAAATTACAGTCTATCATTACTTAAGACATGAAGGTCAGTCAATGCAGAACATTTCAAGAACATTGAAAGTTTCTTCAAGTACAGTCGCAAAAACCATCAAGCACTCTGATGGAACTGGCTCTCATGAGGACCGCCACAGGAAAGGAAGACCCAGAGTTACGTCTGCTGCAGAGGAGAAGTTCATTAGCGTTACCAGCCTCAGAAATTGCAACCCAAATAAATGCTTCAGAGTTCAAGTAACAGACATCTTAACATCAACTGTTCAGATGAGATGATGAGAATCAGGGCTTCATGGTCAAATTGCTACAAAGAAACCACTACTAAAGGACACCAATAAGAAGAAGAGACTAGGTTGGGCCAAGAAACACAAGCAATGGACATTAGACGGATGGAAATTTGAGATTTTGGGTTCAAACTGCTGTGTCTTTGTGAGACGCAGAGTAGGTGGTTCCCACCGTGAAGCATGGAGGAGGAGGTGTGATGGTGTGGGTGCATTGCTGGTGACACGGTCAGTGATTTATTTAGAATTCAAGGCACACTTAACCAGCATGGCTACCACAACATTCTGCAGCGATACGCCATCCCAACTGGTTTGCGCTTAGTGGGACTATCATCTGTTTTTCAACAGGACGATGACCCAACACACCTCCAGGCTGTGTAAGGGCTATTTGACCAAGAAGGGGAGTGATGGAATGGAGCATCAGATGACCTGGCCTCCACAATCACCCGACCTCAACCCAATTGAGATGGTTTGGGATGAGTTGGACCGCAGAGTGAAGGAAAAGCAGCCAACAAGTGCTCAGCATATGTGGGAACTCCTTCCATGTGAAGCTGGTTGAGATTATGCCAAGAGTGTGCAAAGCTGTCATGAAGGCTACTTTGAAGATTCTAAAATCTAAAATGTTTTTGGATTTGTTTAACACTTTTTTGGTTACTACATGATTCCATGTGTTATTTCATAGTTTTGATGTCTTCACTATTGTTCTACAATGTAGAAAATAGTTTACTTTTTTTTTTTAAACCTTGAATGAGTAGGTGTCCAAACTTTTGACTGGCACTGTATATTTATTTATATTCCGGACTCTGACATTGCTCGTTCTGATATTGTTTGTTTTGATATGTTTAGCATTTTTTAAACAGCTGAAACAGATTTTTCCTGCAATCTACAACCATAATATTTATGCTTAATTCTGTGTGGGGGAAATGTGTATGTTTTTCTGCATATCTAAGCATACCTCTTGGGCTGTTTTTTTAAGAAACTAAATATGCTTCTTTGCACATTGCTAAATCTGGGTAAAAGATGGAAAGGAATTGTACTGAGTCTTATTCAGTACAATGAGTTATTGCTTGCTTTTTAAAAAGTCTACCAACCTTACCAGCAGGCATACCAGTTAGGCTATTTAGACAAGCTAGCTAATCTAACTTGCTAGTTATAACTTTAGGACATGGGGAACCTATATGGGCTAGCTAAAGCCAATAAAATTGCTAAGTGGCTGGTAGTATTACAAAAAAACACAATTTTTAAACAGGACAAATCTGAGGGCACACACCTCTGGTTATTGTACTGCTAGATATGGCTGCATAGTTGGAGCTAGAAGCATAAGCATTTCACTGCACCTGTGATAACATCTGCAAAACTGTGTTTGTGAACAATAAACTTTGATTTGATAACTGAAAAAGGTGAGTAAATACATTACTTGGCATCAAGCAACATGGTCAAATTTAAATAGTTAGACCATGCTGAAAAGTGATTGATTTATCATTAGTGGCTCATTTTGTTTTCAAATGTTCTGCAGCTACTGAGAAAAACTGTACACTACCAGTAAATTACCTCAAGAAATTTAGCTGAAATTATATTCAATAAACAAATCTACGGATAGTGTAATGACATAAAAGTAAATCCATTGTAGACTAACATTTTCTTCTCTTCTTCTTAAAGCTGGTTGATTAAACCACTGTTGATATTTGATCAAGAAACAACAGTGGGGTGAATTGTTTGGCAGTTGGGTAGGGAGGGAAGCCTGACAGTTAAAGAGATCCAGTCTCTTTGTATAGAGAAAATGAACCCCTCCCATCTTCTTCTATCTCTGTCACTTTTGTTTTACACCAGATGCTCTTCATTCGAGGTACTAGCTTAATGGCTTTTGACACACGCAGCAAGTAGTGGTTTAGGGGTTTCCATGGGCAACACCCTCATCAGCACCTCTGACACTGCCTGGGTGACATCTCTGACTAGAACTTCTTCCATAAAGAAAGTGACATCACTTGGTTCCTCAAAGACTAGCCTCCATGGAAGAGTAGCATGTCCTTATGATGTGAATTGGTGGGGAAACGATCTTACCATGACGCAGGTATGGTAAGACTCATGATGATGTGGGTCCAGCCTTTCGACCGTGTTTGATCCTTCTCACAATCCAGACGTGATCAAGAAGTGGCACGGTGACAGGGCATGCTGCCATGTGGCGTTTGGACCCCTATGTCAACGGATGTGCTCTAATGGCCACCTCCAGCTCGTTTCTCTCCGGTCGTCCAGTCGATGATGATGAACGTCAGGCTCATAGACATGAAGATAAAGCCCATGGCTGTAAAACAGGCAGCCTGAAACCAGCCAGAGAAAGAGTTGTTGGAATTCACCTTAGTCATGAACGTAAAATATATATATATATATATCTTGACACAAACCAGGGTTTCGGAAGTTCTTTCCAGAGCCCATTGTGATACCACCCAAACACTCCGAAAACCTGAGGATTGTGTGGAGAGTTTTAACAAACGTGTCTAGACAATGGCAGGAAAATGTATGTCATGTGAAAACCTACCGTGATCTTTGGTCTTGACTTCAGTGGTTCTTGTTCGGTGGGAACAATGCGGAGGTAGAATAATCCTGGGAGGATGAAGATCAGACTAGGTGCAGTGGTGGCCCCTGGACAGCCAAATGAGACAATGAGTTAGTCCACTGGTAAGTACTCTTGTATGAGGCATATGTAATGTAAACGGTCCTTCCTGTAGTGTTAAGGGTGATTAGGAGACATGGCATGTCAGGTTGATTGGTGAGTATGTAGAGAAAAAGCATCTGAGGCTAGATGGCAAGAACTGTTGTAACCTATGAGCATATGAGTGCTTTTTTTCAGCGTCTCACCAATGATGCCAAAGATATCTCGGATATTGGGCACAAGGATTACAAGAACGTTGACCACGAAGAGGAGACACAGGGCGATGGTGATGTGTCGTGCCCAGTGGAAGGGTTTCTCAGGGAACAGGAGCTGGAGAATGGCTCTGCGAATCTGGAGAGAAAGAGGACTCAGGGGAGTATCTACAGTGAAACTTGCAACATGGCTGTCGAGTGTCAGTTATAAGGTATTTTTAAAGTCAAACACATTTTTAAAGTAAAAACACAATTGATGAAATTACATTCCATACACCTTTTTTTTTAAAATTTTACCCTATTTTCTCCCCAATTTCGTGGTATCCAATTGTTGTAGTAGCTACTATCTTGTCTCATTGCTACAACTCCCGTACGGGCTCGGGAGAGACGAAGGCTGAATGTCATGCGTCCTCCGATACACAACCCAACCAGCCGTACTGCTTCTTAACACAGTGCGCATCCAACCCGGAAGCCACTGCGCCCGGCCCGCCACAGGAGTCGCCAATGTGTCGGAGGCTACACCGTGCACCTGGCAACCTTGGCTAGCGCGCACTGCGCCCGGCCCGCCACAGGAGTCGCTGGTGCGCGATGAGACAAGGAGATCCCTACCGACCAATCCCTCCCTAACCCGGACGACGCTAGGCCAATTGTGCGTCGCCCCACGGACCTCCCGGTCGCGGCCGGTTACGACAGAGCCTGGGCGCGAACCCAGGGACTCTGATGGCACAGCTGGCGCTGCAGTACAGCGCCCTTAACCACTGCGCCACCCGGGAGGCCCCCATTCCATACACTTTCCTATACCAACTCTGGGTTAAACCAACAAGCCAGCATCAGTTGTTCTAAGCATGACACAGTAGCTTAACGTTTAGAGATAAATTGATATATACAGTATCTAGGCTGTTGGTTTTGAAATGCAAACAATATTTTTTATATTTTTGGGGGGTCCGGAGACCTCTTTTGTGATAGCCAATTCATCAGGAACCCCTTAAAATCAGAACACAACTCTGACTTTAGAGTGTGATAAAAATAGCATTCCGGGCTAACCAAGCCTCGGGCCCTGGGAAATAACATTTTAAAAGGCACCCCTCTTCGCAATGGAGAGGAAAATTAGTTAAGGTAATTTCCTACAATTCTACACATTTTTCCATGGGGCAGAGAGACAATTTTGCAGTTTTAAAGCTTAAACTAGAGTGCATTTATGTTCAAAATGACGATTTTACAAAATACAAGAAACTTGAGTTGACAACTGGATCATTGATGGAGTACTGTGGATCCCTGTGAGCCTCCCAAGCCCAACTGTGCATCTAAGGGTAGCCTATATTGTAGATTAATAATAGTGTATTGTATTGCACCCTCTAAACTTGTTTCACAGACCCATTAGCCAAATTTGTTTCATCTGTTGTTGCTAGCAATATTTATTTAGAATAAAAAGAGATCTTGGCGCAGAACCCCCTGTAGTACCTCCGCGGACCCCCAGGGTGGTTCCCAGTTCAGGAACCACTGAAATAGAGTACGTAATTAGAGCTAATGAGAGGAGGCTCTTACAGGAAAGAGGACCACAGGGACAGTAAGGGTGACTGCCACCAGCACGGCCACACGCACACACAGGATCAGGGTGTCCAGAGGGTCCACTTTGCTGTAGGTGTGCAGGAGCTCAGATTCCGTGTTCACTACATAAATATATATATATATGCACACACACACACACACACACACAAATTGAGTATCTTTTGAAATTCTGAAATCAATATTTTTTTCTGCAGCGTGAATACGACTAAAGCCGTCTTGAAGCCCTGGTCTTACCGTAGAAGGTGAGGTAACCAAAGATGGCAGTGAGGAGGTACATGACGAACATGCCCATGATGGACACATTAGCAATCCCCTGCATGCGCCTCTTGGTTGCACTTTGGTGGAAAAGAAAGCAGTTTTTTTGTCTATTAATGAGGTAGAGGGATTACACGACTAATGTTACATTTATTAAATTAAAAATGTCCCTTGATTTAATCAAAAGCCAACAGGTACATGTGTACAGTTGAAGTCGGAAGTTTACCTTAGTTTATTTGGCTGAGTTTAAATGTTTCACAATTGTTGAATTTAATCCTAGTAAAAATACCCTGTCTTAGGTCAGTTAGGATCACCACTTTATTTTAAGAATGTGAAATGTCAGAATAATAGTAGTGAGAATAATTTATTTCAGCTTTTATTTCTTTCATCACATTCCCAGTGGGTAAGAAGTTTACATTCACTCAATTAGTATTTGGTAGCTTTGCCTTTAAATTGTTTAACTTGGGTCAAACGTTTCGGGTAGCCTTCCACAAGCTTCCCAATAAGTTGGGAGGCCTACAAACCTGACTCAGTTACACCAGCTCTGTCAGGAGGAATGGGCCAAAATTCACCCAACTTATTGTGGGAAGCTTGTGGAAGGCTACCCGAAACGTTTGACCCAAGTTAAACAATTTAAAGGCAAAGCTACCAAATACTAATTGATACTCCTTGCACGCACACGCTTTTTCAGTTCTGCCCACAAATGTTCTATGGGATTGAGGTCAGGGCTTTGTGATAGCCACTGTAATACCTGGACTTTGTTGTCCTTAAGCCATTTTGCCACAACTTTGGAAGTATGCTTGGGGTTATTGTCGATTTGGAAGACCCATTTGCGACCAAGCTTTAAATTCCTGACTGATGTCTTGAGATGTTGCTTCAATAGATCCACATCATTTTCCTCCCTCATAAGTCCATCTATGTTGTGAAGTGCACCAGTCCCTCCTGCAGCAAAGCACCCCTACAACATGATGCTTCCACCCCCGTGCTTCACGGTTGGGATGGTGTTCTTCGGCTTGCAAGTCTCCCCCTTTTTCCTCCAACCATAATGATGGTCAAACAGTTCTATTTCTGTTTCATCAGACCAGAGGACATTTCTCCAAAAAGTACGATATTTGTCCCCATGTGCAGCTGCAAACCGTAGTCTGGCTTTTTTTTATGGCGGTTTTGGAGCAGTGGCTTCTTCCTTTCAGGTTATGTTGATATAGGATGTGTTTTACTGTAGATATAGATACTTTTGTACCGGTTTCCTCCAGCATCTTCACAAGGTCCTTTGCTGTTGTTCTGGGATTGATCTGCACTTTTCGCATCAAAGTACATTCATCTCTAGGAGACAGAACGTGTCTCCTTCCTGAGCGGTATGAAGGCTGCGTGGTCCCATGGTGTTTATACTTGCATACCATTGTTTGTCCAGATGAAATTTGTACCTTCAGGTGTTTGGAAATTGCTCCCAAGGATGAACCAGACTTGTGAAGGTCTACCATTTTTCTTCTGAGGTCTTGGCTGATTTATTTTGATTTTCCCATGATGTCAAGCAAAGAGGCACTGAGTTTGAACGTAGGCATTGAAATACATCCACAGGTACACCTCCAATTGATTCGAATTATGTCAATTAGCCTATCAGAGGCTTCTAAAGCCATGACATAATTTTCTGGAATTTTCGAAGCTGTTTAAAGGCACAGTCAACTTAGTGTATATAAACTTCTGACCCACTGGAATTGTGATACAGTGAATTATCAGTGAAATAATCTGTAAACAATTGTTGAAAAAATGACTTGTGTCATGCACAAAGTAGATGTCCTAACCGACTTGGCAAAACTATAGTTTGTTAACAAGAAATTTGTGGAGTGGTTGAAAAACAAGTTTTAATGACTCCAACCTAAGTGTATGTAAACTTCCGACTTCAACTGTATGTGTTCTACTGTAAATTAGTATCGGTAAAGAAGGATAAAGGTTGTCATATCAACATGGTGATTGATGTGTGAAGGGAACAAATTGGGGGTTCATATTGTTTTATGAACTTACTTTTTGAGTTCAGTGTAAATGGGAAGCACCTCAGGGTGACAAACAAAGGCGAACGCCAAGATGGGGATGGTATACGCCGTCTGAATACCATATAAAGGATAAGTTAAATTAGCAGCATTGCACAAGGAGTGCTTGAGTAAACTCACAAGACAGTGTGGACATTTGTGCCACGCTGGTTCTGCTCTGCTTCAATACATATGGACAACCAGTTGCACTGGATGTAACATGATATGAGCATGGATGCACAAAGTCATTAGCATATTGAATGACATGTGCTCCAACTGCAAATAGCTCCTAACCTTATGTGGTTGTATTGTAGCAGAGTAAGAACCCAAGAGCAGAGGTGATGTGGAATAAACACTAAAACATATATTTTAACCTCCTGGTTTATGGTGAACATTTTGCCTTTGCACTGTCCCTCCTCTTCCATGGTGGTGTTGATAATTGTTGTGTGATTGCTGCCATTTGGCACCAGGGGGCAGGGGATGTTGAACTTCTTGTATATGACCTTGAGAGAGAGAGAGAAAGAGAGAGAGAAGTGGTGAGATGTCAGCAGAAACATATCAATCCTCTATAGCTGACAACCATGATCACATTTTTTATTCATTTTTTAGAACCTTTATTTAACCAAGCAAGTCAGTTAAGAACAAATTCTTATTTACAATGTGCGCCACCCTATGGGACGCCCAATCACGGCCGTTTGTGATATAGCCTGGAATCAAACCAGGGTCTGTAGTGACGCCTAGTCTCTAGTTAACTTGTGAATTCCTGTCCAAAGCCTCATTCATTCTTCTGCTTTTGCTAATTGATCAAGGTCAACGATAGAATTTGTCACATTAACAATGTACCTTTCTGCAGTAAGGCATTTTAAACAACAACATGCACAGTAGTGTAATCTAGGATTGTGCTCAAGTATTCAAGCAACATTGAACAGTTTCAAACATTTTAACTATAGTTTTAACATATTACAATATTAAAATAATAATTTGGCCAAATGTGGTTCATTTATGATGTTGCCCTCCCCCTTTTTCTTTGTATGTCAACATAATCAGACAATAACCCATTTCAGAAAGTTACCGTATCCATGTTCTTAGCTAATTTCACCATTGTACAACAAGGCCTGGCTGGCAGTGAGTATATGAAACAGGAGCTAACATTAAATGTTTTGTGAGGTAGAGTGGCACAAGATATAAATATCTCCTCATAAATTGTTGAGGGCACATTAGTACCACAGTCTTTAGTCATGACTCATGCCCTAAGCTGGTAACACATTTAACACATTAACAATGGTAAAGAATCACTAAAAACAGAGCATGGACAATGGAAGTCCAATCATCAGGAGGTGAAAAGCATATGCCGCATCAGAATATAATATTGAAATGTATGATTGCTTGTATAATATATATTGTAATATAATACAGTATAGACATCCATCATCAGAAAGTCACTCACCGAGGAAAGGAAAAAGACCATGCAGGTGAGGGAGAAGCCACTGGTGTAACCCAAATACCCTGCAAGATGCAACCAAGGATTGTTACTACAACAAAAACAACAAGCATCCCACATCCCAGCTGACAATGTTTGGTTTCCAGGGTCTGCATAAAATAGATCCTTCACAGAGCAGAGTCTATAGTCATCCAAATGTTTTGTTTTATGAATAAAGAGGCGCCGACTGAAAGATTGACAGCCAGTGAGGTCATTAGCAGCCATGAGGAAAAGTCAAAGGTCATTCATTATAAGGTCAGTCACATACCCAGTTGTCTCATCAGGGCAAGTGGGAGGATGACGCACACACTGACGACGATGATGAGGTAATTCCCATTCAGGAACCAATCTCTAATTTAAAACATAAACAAAAAAACAAAACGTAGCCAGACACAAAAGTTAATTAATTATAGGTTCATTATGGCATGCAATGTAGACTATACTAGGAAACATACTGTTTAGGGGCAATTGATGCAATGTTAGGTAAAAATGGCTTGTGGTTCTGGTGGGATGGCGAATACAGTTTAGGGACCTGGGGGTAAGCACTGGAGACCTGGGGATAGACGTAGGGATCGTAAGGTGCGGCATATTTTGCTGGGTCCATGTATAATGCATTAGCCAATCCTGGGTTTTATTACCAAATATTGGGAGGGTGGACTAGTTTGGGATGGCAGTGAAGAGGAATGAGGATGGTACAATGAACAGATAATAAAGATTGGATGGGGGTGAAAGTCCAGTCCTAACTATAGGAGTTTAGCTCTGATTGGTTCCAGAGAGAGATCCATCAGGAAAGAGTGATCTGGGCTTATGGGAATTTTAACAGCTAGCTTGTTGCATGTTACACCCCCTAGATATTTGTATTTATTGAATGTATTTATTTAACTAGGTAAGTCAGTTAAGAACAAATTCTTATTTACAATGACGGCCTACACCGGCCAAACCTGGACGACACCCTATGGGACTCCCAATCACAGCTGGTTGTGATGTAGCCTGGAATCAAACCAGGGTGTCTGTAGTGCCTTAGACCACTGCGCAACTCAGGAGCAGTGTTTTCGTGGACAAGTAACCTTGTCAAGAAAAACTCCTGGCCTTAAACATACATCAGTAAGTGTGCCGAAGACAATAGTCCTCATGTTAGTTTGCTACACTGAAAGGTGTGGAAAGGTGCTGCTCCACTTACCCAGTGTTTGATGACAAGCCCAGGAAGGCTTGAATGACCAGAGGTAACTCATACTTCACAATGAAGAGGTAACTGGACATTGCTGGAGGGGATTAAACATATTTCAGAGTTGTTAACTTCTATTATCATAAGAAAACACAGACACACCCTGCCCATTTTACCTGTATTTTAGTATTCCTAAAAATGCTTAGCAATATCACACAAACATTGGAGGAAGACTTTCTGTCAAGAACCACTAAAACTTTTATGAGCCATTGTCACGACTTCGACAGAAGTCGAAGCCTCTCCTTGTTCGGCGGTGGTCGACGTCACCGGTCTTCTAGCCATCATTGATCCATTTTTCATTTTCCATTGGTTTTGTGTTGTCTTCCTACACACCTGGTTTCAATCCCATTCATTACCTGTTGTGTATTTAACCCTCTGTTTCCCCTCATGTCTTTGTCAGTGATTGTTTGTTATTCAGTGTTGTGTTGGTTTTTGTATTGGTGTGCAACAGGTCCTTGTACCCACTTTATTTATTGTTACATTTAGTGTTTGGAGTGTGTTTTGTTTATTTGTTATTAAATACTCCATTACACTCAGTTTGATTCTCCTGTGCCTGACTTCCCTGCCACCTATACACACGACTCTGACAGCCATGAAATCCATGAGTGCAGTGAAGCCATGAGTGCATTTATATTTGCCCATGTGGTTCTCTTCAAAACAGATACTATGTGTTAGTGCTAGTGGGTGAATATATTACTGTATTAGAGGGGCAAAAAGTTTTTGCACTTTTATGGACAGAGGGTCTTATTCAATCAAACTCAATGACCCAATTCCTCATCCTAGGTACTTACCACCAATGTTGTGAAAGGTTATAATGACACCCGCTGCTATTTTTCCTGGGTGTCCAAAAGCCCGGAAGCCCAGCTGTTCATACGCACGAATACCTGAACAGACAAACAAGATGTTGGTCTGTTAAAGAGTAGACATGGGACAGGATCTATATGCCATGACATTAGAAGACACTGTTATCTAAAGCAACAGTGAGTGCATACATTTTTGTATATGTGACACCAGCGAACCAACAACTACCAATTTACAGACAGCTTGGATCATATGGTGGATCCCTACTTTAGGTTTGTCTATAAAAAAAAAGCTGGGCATTTCTGTCAGGCATTTGTGGAGGGGTAGAATCACAGGTATTTCAATGGTCCAAATGCAGAGGGAAAGTTTGTTGACAGAAAAGTCAGTTAACTTTTCTCATCTTGTTATGATTAACTTTGTGATTCAGCTTTCAATTTGTCTTTGATTCCTAAGGGTGATCCTAAGTAACACATACTCACCCACAACTCCAGCACTCTTAAGCAGGAGGTGAACCGAGTAGCTGGACAGACAGGCGATACATGTCAATAGGATTCTGCAGAGCACAAGCAACTGACTTAGAGGTTTTGGAAAGGTAAACAACATAATTCATTTCATGTGGATTCAGCCAATGTTAAAATAATGAATCCCATGGTCAGCCCACCACTTCACAGATGCATCAAACAAACAAAGTAAACTCTACAAGAATAGACTGCCCTCCTGTGACAGCAAATTGATTGGCACAAAACACAAATGAGTTATTCATAAACATTTAAACAATTCTTGACTTCTGACTGGACCTGACGTGAATCTGAGCAATCCAACGTGCAAAGCATGCTGGGGAGCCATATCTGTGGTGTGCTCACACCCAAGCTATGATTCATCAGCCAACTCTTTGCTATATTTAACTCCTGAAATCTGATTTAGGAGTCCCATGTGTCTCAAATCTCACCATAAAAATGACATATGGACACACCAACGCACACCACTCTTCGCCACTGTTCTTTTAACCATTCGAGGACCGTAAATGTTAAACATTACGTTAGATTTACTACTTTTTCATATCATTTTTGTCAGGTTTCCACTGTGGTGTTTTGGTAACATTGTTGCTATGTGTTGTGCAGTAACAGTGTGTATCAAACCATTTTGGGAGGATCTGTGACCTTTTGACAACAACAAAAAATACGAGACAAATAATCCCCCCCGCCCCAAGTTTTGTCCTGCCAAGAGCTGTGTAATATTTAACTTGGTGGGCGTGTGTGTACTAATTTGTCTGTTGTCACATCAAGGAATCACATAGGGACATAATGTGTTGCTGTACTTACATAAAGAGAACGATGCCTGTGTTTGACATGGCGTACGACAGTCCCAGAATTCCACTCCCCATTATGGCGTTACTGAGGTTAAAGACGGACATTCCGAAAGAGGTTTTCCCCTCAAACTGCCAAGGCCACAAAGACATGAATGTCCATTGTTATAACTCCTCATGATGACATTTCAGCATAAAAAGGATGACTGCCAGCTCCAAAGCTGTTGCCATAGTTCTTCATACTCACATCTGTAAACTGGGGCTTCTTGGTCCCATCACTCTTATGTGGTAACATCTCCTCTTCCTCTTCCGCCCGCGGGATACTATGAAGTCAATCAAACCAAGGAAATATAAAAACTATAAGGTTAAACAACACTCAATTTCATCAATGTCCAACTTCAGCCAAGCAAAGTATCATTATAATCAATTGGGTGCTTGAAAATGCTGTTCATGAAAGAGTACTGTATCCATTTAAGTGTTTAAAATGCATCTGAGGTAAACTGGTATTTTTTCAGGTGTTCAACACAAATATGATACCTTTTCTGCAAAACCATAATGACAGTGGATTTCATTTAACTTGTTTAATCTGCTCAAAATAGCCAAACAAACATAACAATACATTTCTGTGCTAAAACAAAAAAACAGGGCAAAAAACTAGTTGAATCAACATTGTTTCCAAGTTATTTCAATAAAATAAATCAATGTGATGATGTTGAATCAATGTGATGATGTTGAATCAATGTGATGATGTTGAATAAATGTGATGATGTTGAATCAATGTGATGATGTTGAATCAATGTGATGATGTTGAATCAATGTGATGATGTTGAATCAATGTGATGATGTTGAATCAATGTGGAAAATGTCATCTTCTTTTCTCCCAACTTCTAACCTAAATCAAATATCATGGTGAAATGTTTTTTTTGCTTTCATGTTGAATTTGCATTAGTTGACAACCACCACAAGACCATGTCAAACTAGACTGCAGACAATTCATCTACACAAACAGTGACAAATATAGGGTGGTAATAGTCTTGTCTGTCAGAAAATAAACACAAATATCCTTGGAATTTGTGGAATCTTGGTGGCCTTTTTGAAATCAAAACACTATCATGCACACAGCTGGCGGAATGATATTATCATACATGCCAGGTAGCAATATGTGCAGTCAAGGAGGACACATACCCATTTTCCAAAGGGACGAAGCCATGGTGGTGACCATTCGATAGCTTTTGGAGTTCCATATGTTTTGCTGATACAAAAAGGGCTGAGTGTGACTGATGGTTCTTCACTGACTGGAGGAAAAGGATTCACAAGGAGGCTAAAGTTCCAATCTGAAAAAAAGAGAAAAAGATGTACCTTAGATAAATGAAAAACGTATCTTTTGGATGTCATTCCAGATGATAGACAGAAAAATGTAAACAGTCAGGTTTGACGGTTTGAGGAATTTGCACGTTGCAAAGTGAAGCCTAGACTCTAGGGTAACTGTGGGAGTTGTCAACTTGTCTGTCACTATGGGACCACATGTCATCTTCCCACCAGAGGAATACATAGCACTACTCTCTCCCTGCATGTGTCATTTCATTTGACGGCTCAGGTTGCATTGCCAGTAATGAGACTCCTGACTACTTTTGAACTCCTTCCGATAAAATTCCATTACTCTTTCAGTAGGGTTTGGTTTACGTGGCAGATCTACGTTGAAGTCCTTCTGCATACAACTCATAATTGATGGAACACTTTCCTCCATTACAAAATTAAGTGCAGATTGTTAGGGCCAGTTCTTTTTTTGTTTCAATCAACTCACGTTTGCCAGAAAAGGGATGTAAATCTGATATAATCTAAACCTGGAAGCACTGTGTTGCCATCACAGACGTTATTGTGAACACAAACTTTGTTGTACACTGTTATTTATCAATCTTTTATTTATCCAGGTGAGTGCCATTGAGGTAGGAATCTCTATTTAAGGGATCCCTGGTATTGGTTTAGGATTTCACTCTTGTTCATCTACACTGCAGGGTTGCTAAAGTGTAAGATACCTACCAGCCCTATGCCAACTGGTGTGCCAGCTGGGATTTGACATCATTACAGACGAAACTGGCAAACAAGAAATGTCACAATTTGCTGAACAAATAGAGTCATATGAGGCTGCTTACATAACGCCTTCTGATACATTGACACAAGAATTACAGTGCCTTCAGAAAGTATTCACACACCTTGACTTTATCCACATTTTGTTGTGTTACAGCCTACATTTCAAATGGCTTAAATGTAGATGTTGTGTCACTCATCTATACACCCCATAATGTCAACGTGGAATTATGTTTTTTATTTTTTATTTTTACAAATTAATAAAAAATGAAAATCTGAAATGTCTTGAGTCAATAAGTATTCAACCCCTTTGTTATGGCAACCTAAATAAATTCAGGAGTAAAAATGTGCTTAACAAGTCAAATAATAAGTTGCATGGACTAACTCTGTGTGCAATAAATGTGTTTAACATTATTTTTGAATGACTACCCCATCTCTTTACCCCACACATACAATTATCTGTAAGGTCACTCAGTTGAGCAGTAAATTTCAAGCACAGATTCAACAGCTAAGACCAGCGAGGTTTTCCAATGCCTCGCAAAGAAAAGCAACTATTGGTAGATGCGTAAAAAGAAAGCAGACATTGAATATTCCTTTAAGCATGGTGAAGTTATAAATTACACTTTGGGTGGTGTATCAATACACCCAGTCACTACAAAGATACAAGCTTCCTTCCTAACTCGGCTGTCAGAGAGGAAAGAAACCGCTCAGGGATTTCACCATGAGGCCAATGGTGATTTTAAACCAGTTACAGAGTTAAACCGCTGTAATAAGAAAAAACTGAGGATGGATCAACAACATTGTAGTTACTCAACAATACTAACCTAAATGACAGAGTGAAAAGAAGGAAGCCGGTACAAAATATAAATATCCAAAAAATGCATCCTGTTTGCAATAAGGAACTAAAGTAAAACTGCCAAAAATGTGGCTAAGAAATGTACTTTTTGTCTGAATACAAAGCATCATGTTTGGGGCAAATCCAACACACCACATCACTGAGTACCACTCTTCATATTTTCAAGCATGGTGCATCATGTTATGGGCATGCTTGTCATCAGCAAGGAATAGTGAGTTTTTTTGGACAAAAGAAAAAGAATAGAGCTAAGCACAGGCAAAGTCCTAGAGGAAAACCTGGTTCAGTCTGCTTTCCAGCAAACACTGGGAGACAAATTCACCTTTGAGCAGGACATTAACCTAAAATGCAATGCCAAAAATACAGTGGGGAGAACAAGTATTTGAAACACTGCCGATTTTGCAGGTTTTCCTACTTACAAAGCATGTCTGTCATTTTTATCATAGGTACAATTCAACTGTGCGAGCCGGAATTCTTACTGGTTGATAGGTGATCAAATACTTATGTCATGCAATAAAATGCAAATTAATTACTTAAAAATCATAAAATGTGATTTTCTGGATTTTTGTCTGCCAAATCGGCAGTGTATCAAATATTTGTTCTCCCCACTGTACATGAGTGGCCTAATTACAGTTTTGATTTAAATCAGCCTGAAAATATATGGCAGGACTTGAAAATGACTGTCTAGCAATGATCAACAACCAACTTGATAGAGCTTGAAGAATTCTTTAAAAAATGGGCAAATATTAGACCATCCAAATTTGCAAAGCTCTAAGAGACTTACCCAGAAAGACTCCCAGCTGTAATCGCTGTCAAAGGGGATTCTAACATGTATTGACTCAGGGGGTTGAATACTTATCTAATCAAAATATATTTGTGTTTTATTTTCCATTAATAAAAATGTTAAATTTAATTTTGTGTGGATCGTTGACATTTAAAAAAAAAATTGTATCCATTTTAATCCCTAATTGTAACACAACAAAATGTGGAAAATCTTAAAGGGGTGTGAATACTTTCCGAAGGCACTGTGTACAACAGGATAAGGCATGTGGTCCTTTATCAAGCTTTGTCAGTTGTGTTTGCCCACTGACAAGGCAATGTTGTATGTTGTTATCTTATAGCTAGGCTACTTTTGTTCTCAGTGTGCTGTATTACATACAAAAGTATTTTCATTCAAAAACATGGTCTGACTAGCCAAAGAAAATATCCAAGTATATCTGAACTTTCAACGTGTAGGCCTATGCTTAACTCATGACTAATGTTCTTTGTTACCCCGACACAATTTTTATTTTATCATGGCTTGAAGGTACAACCAACATACAGTATCTTGGATAAAAGCAGCCATATATCATAGTTACTGCTTTTGAAAATAAGCTTTTCTGTTTGACCTTTACCATAGAAAACGTTACTGCTTCTTGCAACTTTAAGAAACTGTGTTGCACAATGACCCTCTAGAGGAAATATGTGTTTTCTAGTACAAGTGATGTGGGATGTTGGAATTCACATTTAAATGCACGCCAGAAGTTTTATTAAACCCTGGGATGGATACGTGGCTCACTGGGTCCAGAGATGCAGTTTGGAGTAAATCCTGGTTTTTACCACCAGTTGCTAGAGACATCAGCCTTGTAACCTACCATGTCAAACGTGAGTTTGATAAGGTTCGACCACTCTGACATCACATGACACATCATGTGCTTTTCAAACGTGACTCAGGTAGCGGGTTCCCTAACACGTATTAGACTTTTTCTGAGAGACACATGAGGATTGGATATGATTGGATGATTTGTCAGAATGTGACTTCTGATGACTCATACTCAGGTCACACTTTATTTGGATAGTCCGGATAGTCCATCTGTAGATGCTCTACAGATGGTCATACTATCAACAAACTACCTGGTGATAAGCAACTGTTGATAAGAAACATGTTAAGGTTACGTTAAGGGTTAGGATTAGGATAAGGGTTAGGGTAAGGGTTAAGGTTAGAGTTACGGCTAGGGCTAAGGTTAAGGTAAGGGTTAAGGTTAGGGTTAGGATAAGAGTTAAGGTTAGGGATAGGGATGTTTAGTAGATAGTTAGTTGAAATGTTACTGATAGTCTGTAGAGCATCTACAAATGGACTATCCAAATAAAGTGTTACCCTTTGATATCAAATCAAATTTATTTAAATAGCCCTTCTTACATCAGCTGATATCTCAAAGTGCTGCACAGAATGGGTATTGGTAAATTGATATGGGTAAATTGATATGGGTAAATTGATATGGGTAAATTGTACTCCAATTATGTCCTATGGGGCAACTCTAGTTTCTATATCAATAATACCCAACAAGTTTCATCATCAGCCAAACATAAAGTGATAAATGTTACCTATATAACATATACAACTATGTAATCCAGCACATATCATACTACACACAAAATAAAATACTTGCCACAGATTTGTGATTGGTTTGGTTATGCAGTTTGTAATAGAAATATCATGTAGCAGCTCAGTTTGAAAGCCAGTGAGATTTGTGGGAGCCTGCGTCTCATGTGTTCTATCGACAGCGATGCCAAACCATAATTCAGGAAACAATGTCTTGCGAGGAAATGTGTGATAAAATAACATCAAAGTCCTGATATAACTATTATTGTGCTATTACATTTAGATAAGGATTAAGAAAAAAACGGAATATATCTGCAGAGCCTAAACCTTGATGGAAAGGACACCAACATTTAGAAAAGCCATGTGTGAAATCACACCAGTTCAATGGAAAAAAGAACTCACATACATTTTGTGTCTGCCGCAGAATGTCACCCTTATTTTCTAAAGGTCAAATGCATCTGTTTTTATCTAAATGTTAAATCATTTCTGGGTAACAATTAAGCACCTTAATGTATTTGTTTTTAATCAAAATTGTAAAAAATTAACAAAAATAGCTTCTTCACAAAGAGCAATTTCTCAAGAAAGAATTTTGCTAGGACTGTCTGGGAGTGGGGAGGGGTAAACGGAAAACTGTCTGTTATTGACAGAGAGGTTTGGAATTCTCTTTCTTATTGGTCTATTAAGAAGGCAGGCCAAAACTACAGAGATTTCAGACTTCAAAACAGCTCTGATTTCAAACAGCTCTTACACTAAAGAGCATTATCATAATTTTCACAATTTCACAGTATTATTCCAACCTCGTAGTGTGGAAATATATATAAAACACAGAAAAATCTAGTTTTTGACTGCACTTGGTCTTTAACGAATCTACTAAACCCCCCAACACATTTTTTTCATTCGGAACTGATAGACATTAGACCAAAAGAGGTCATGTACTTCAGACTAGCTGTCGCCATTGGCGTCGGCTAATGGGGATCCTAATAAATCAAAAAATCCTTACACACACCTCCCCTGAGAGAACTGATTATGCTAATGCAGGTAATGTAGCTCTTAACCAGTTCCCACACCCATTCCACCAACATTCCTTTCTCTGTCTCTCTTCCTTTTTACATTTCTACATTGCTATGTTACATGTGTGATTTTTCTCCTCACTAACTCTTCAGCTAAAATCTTTATTCTAATGCATGAAGAGCCCCTGGCAAGAAGGGTCGGGCAAGCACATTCTTGCATTGCGTCTTGGGAATCAAACTCCAGAATGTCTTTCTACTGTGTTATCATTTCACACCAACACAAAATGTTTCTAAAAAAAATCAACACCCAACCATCACCACTACTACAAACAAACACACACACAAATGTGCTGGTGACCAATGTACACACACGCATGCACACAAACACACATGATCTATTTCTAAACATATTATCTACATTGCAATGATCTTTTGTTGAAATGTAGTCTTTTTCTGATGTTTATGTTGGATGTTTTAGGAAGTTGAGTGCTTTTCCAGCCACAGCGGTAGGCAACCAATACAGCCAGGAAATCCTCTCTCGGTGAAGAAGGAGGATCGCAGGTTAAAAAGGTCTCAAATTAAAGAGGTATTTCTGATAAAATGTCTGTTTTAATATTTAGATGAAAAGCTAAACAAGCTAGGTTTCTTATATGATGGATTATTGACTGACCCATCAGAAAACACATAGCTTAATCTGTAATGGGAAGAAAAAGTTAATAGTGGGAGTTCCATCAACCAATCCTGCATAGTTATGTCCGAGAAAGCCTGTTGAATCGTGCATTCGGCCCACAGAAGAACCACAAATATCTACCACCATGTGACGGTAGTTTGAAATGGTGGATAGACATTGCAACTTCCCTGTATTACTGAAGCTAGTATTCAACTATTTATATTTTTCCAATGCTTAGTTGCTGAGTGAGAGAAATAAATGTGCCTGAAGAATAAAAGGGAAAGTATATGGCACAGCAGAGCACAGCACATAAAATACCCTCTGACCCCATATTTTCTGCGCAATAGAGGGGTGTATACATGACATATTATGCAATAACCTTCCATTTTGGTCTTGCTTTCTATTGGCTGATTAAGAGGTTGCTATGCAGATTATGTAAATACAATTTGAGGAAGAGCTATAAATTATGTTCTCTAATGGTAGGATCAACTGATTCTTGCATTTATTAGACAAAGTGAAAAAATGGGTTTCTTGCTCAAGCAACTGAAGTAGCCAGCTAACCCGCTTGCTTATAGTTGCACTAGGGTCGGTAGCAGAAGCCAAAGCAACCAATTTGTAAGGTTTGTGTTAGCTAATCAGCTCCTTTGTTGTTCAACGTGACGTGCCATTCCATAATAGCTGCCGTTGCTACTGCTAGCTAGCATGAGGACGAAAAAGGCAGTTTACTTCAAAACGTTCAATCTTCTCGTTGTAACAGTTGGAATAATGGGACAAAATCAGAGTACAACACATTTGTCATCACTTGATTGAAGTACGTTTTCCGAGCTATATCTCACCCCGGGCTCCGTGGTGTCTTATTATACACAGGAATGCTGTCAGACCCCAGTGCAGCTGTAAGGAAGTGGGTTGGATCCGCTGGCTAACAACTGAAGTAGAAGGCACTCCATTGTGTGCAGTAGTGTGCAGTAGACACTCAATTATAAAAATAGAGTTTATTACAGATCCATAGTTAAAAACAAACTGATATTTCAGTCCGAGGCTTTTGCATTTACAGACAAAGAATGAGTTCAGAATCCATGAGTGGTGGGTTTGATTCACGTTAAAAACAGTCAGACCAGAAAAATATTAATCAATCATTACACTTAACTATAAAACATGATGTTCTGAGCAATTCCCTAAATATATTATCAGTCACACAAAGGAGACAGTGGCCACTGAATTTGTTTGTCAGTTGGTGCAGTTACTCCTGTGAGCTCACTACTTATCACAAGACTTATGTCTGTCTGACCTTTCTAAATTGACTTATTCAGACCAGTGTTCCAACAATTCATATATATATATATATATATATATAATATATATATCCACATACATGACACTGCTCAGGGAAAATTGAATCATAAAACTGAATTATTCAAATAATGTTGTGGAAATCAAATTAAGTAGTACTACTGACAATGACAAGTTCCACTATGCTACCTCACAATGCTACCTCACTGACAATGACAAATTCCACAATGCTACCTCACAATGCTATCTCAATGACAATGACAAATTCCACAATGCTACCTCACAATGCTACCTCACAACAATCCCTACCGATGTCCACCAGTGGAATTTCAATGGTATTTTACCCTTCTTGTCAAGTTCCTGCTATGACCCCCACGTGGCATAGCAATACATAGAGCAGAATCAAGGAATGTTCTATTACCTTCAGATGCAGAGAACGTAGAGTTTCAAAGACAGAGAGTAAGTGAAGTGTGTCCTGAGAAGAAGAGATGTTTTCTTGGCCAAGGTGTTGTTTTGCCCAATTGTAATTGGCTTGAGTTTATAGCCAAGAAGAAAGAGCAGAGTGTCTGCTAAGAGTAAGGGAGAGGGTTAGGGCGCGAGCACATATAGAGGAAAAGGCACTAAAAGGGAGGGTTGTTCAAAATGATGGTCTCAAGTTTCTTATGATGTCACACATGCTCACTACTTTTGCTGCTGTCAAAACCAGGCGGTCAGTGGCCTTTTCTTGCATCAATTGCTCCATTGGGAATCTATCACATTTGGAGGAGGCACACTCAGATACACTAGACCCATTGAAGTCTGCTGATAGGACAACAAGTCATTCTTACATGCCCCCCTTTTCCAAAAAACTGGCAACATTGGAAATAAATATGGTTAGGTGATCAACCTCTGGTTGCTTAAGAGTCCAGCCCAGTGGTATGAGTTACATCATGCCCCCTTATGAAATACAGTGGAAAGGAAAGGTAAACCCCAAGGCTACATGAAGCTAAACTCAGAACTCCTGAAAGCAGTCAAACGTTTTGAACTCAATAGAGTCGTTAAGACAACGCTGCATCCAAACACCAGATGGCAGAAAATGAAAGTACTCCCATGGTTGTCATTCTGATTCTGATGAATCAGGGATAGTGACTTTTGTAAATGTGTTTGTCACTAGAAATCTCTGCATTAAAAAATGTAGATAAAGTTTTGGACCCATAACATCTGAGATTTGCTGAAGAAAAAAAATACACCGTTTATAACGGTTTAGGGGTGATGAGGGTGCTGCAGCACACTGAACAATCAGAAGAAAAAATATATATAAATCATTTGTGGTCACACCCAATGATGTGTATAAATCTTGGATGACTGACAGAGGGCACCATCTTGGCACCCCTCTATTGTAAAAAAATGATTTTGGAAGCTATAGAAATACATTTATTAATGTCTACATTCGTTTTTTGACACATTTATTATATTACACACACCTTAATCGATACTTTTAAATTATATTATGTGAGTTACACATAAAAAATATATAAAACATTTTCCTTAAAGTATTTATTTTAGAGAGTACTAATGTTACTGTCCCCACTACAACAACAAAAATACTTAAATACATGTAATTTTGTCCTTGAAACATTTAATTTAAATACTGTAGAATTCCATTAATTCCTATGAAGGACTGCTCCGACTGGGGAGTGCCAATATGGCCGACAGGTGGCTTCAAAGCCTCACCACCTCCCTTCAAGACACACGTGACCCACTCTAATTCGCCTGACAGATCAACGGACGACGCAATCGCCATTGCACTGCACACTGCCCTCACCCACCTGGACTTAAGGAATGCATATGTGAGGATGCTGTTTCTTCAACTACAGCTTGACCTTCAATACCATAGTGCCCTCTAAGCTCACCACAAAGCTCACGGCCCTGGGACTGAACTCCTCCCTATGCAACTGGGTCCTGGACTTCGAATAAGAAAAATGTGTTAAGAAAGTATTTACTAAAATAAACTGAAGTTAAAAATAAACAGACCAAATTAAAATCTATGAAAATAAATAAAAAATAACTGATAATTACGGCGCAACAATAAAATAACACAGAGTCAATGTGCAAGGGCACCGGTTAGTCAAGATAATTTGATTAGCTGTTCAGGAGTCTTATGACTTGGGGCTAGAAGCTGTTAAGAAGCCTTTTGGACCTAGACTTGGGGCTCCAGTACCGCTTGCCATGCAGTAGCAGAAAGAACCGTCTATGACTAAGGTGGCTGTAGTCTTTGGCAATTTTCGGGCCTTCCTCTGACACCGCCTGGTATAGAGGTTATGGATGGCAGGAAACTTGGCCCCAGTGATGTACTGGGCCGTATGCACTACCCCCTGTTGTGCCTTGCGGTCGGAAGCATTTGCCATACCAGGCGATGATGCAACCAGTCAGGATGCTCTCGATGGTGCAGCTATAGAACTTTTTGAGGATCTGAGGACCCATGTGTCACACCCTGACCTTGGAGATCCTTTATATGTCTCTATTTTGGTTTGGTCAGGGCGTGAGTTGGGGTGGGCATTTCTATGTGTTGTGTTTCTATGATTTTCTATCTCTATGTTTTGGCCGGGTATGGTTCTCAATCAGGGACAGCTGTCTATCGTTGTCTCTGATTGGGAACCATACTTAGGTGCCTTTTTTCCCACCTGTCTTGGTGGGAAGTTGACTTTCTTTATGGCACTTAGCCTTAAGCTTCACAGTTTTGTTTGTAGTGTGTATTGTTTTGTTCGGCGTCTTTTTCTTAATTAAAGAACATTTTTTTATTTTTTTATTTCACCTTTATTTAACCAGGTAGGCAAGTTGAGAACAAGTTCTCATTTACAATTGCGACCTGGCCAAGATAAAGCAAAGTAGTTCGACACATACAACGACACAGAGTTACACATGGAGTAAAACAAACATACAGTCAATAATACAGTATAAACAAGTCTATATACGATGTGAGCAAATGAGGTGAGATAAGGGAGGTAAAGGCAAAAAAGCTACAGGTGGGTGATGCTATGGTGACCAGCGAGCTGAGATAAGGGGGGATTTTACCTAGCAGGGTCTTGTAGATGACATGGAGCCAGTGGGTTTGGCGACGAGTATGAAGCAAGGGCCAGCCAACGAGAGCGTACAGGTCGCAATGGTGGGTAGTATATGGGGCTTTGGTGACAAAACGGATTGCACTGTGATAGACTGCATCCAATTTGTTGAGTAGGGTATTGGAGGCTATTTTGTAAATGACATCGCCGAAGTCGAGGATTGGTAGGATGGTCAGTTTTACAAGGGTATGTTTGGCAGCATGAGTGAAGGATGCTTTGTTGCGAAATAGGAAGCCAATTCTAGATTTAACTTTGTATTGGAGATGTTTGATGTGGGTCTGGAAGGAGAGTTTACAGTCTAACCAGACACCTAGGCATTTGTAGTTGTCCATGTATTCTAAGTCAGAGCCGTCCAGAGTAGTGATGTTGGACAGGCGGGCAGGTGCAGGCAGCGATCGGTTGAAGAGCATGCATTTAGTGTTACTTGTATTTAAGAGCAATTGGAGGCCACGGAAGGAGAGTTGTATGGCATTGAAGCTTGCCTGGAGGGTTGTTAACACAGTGTCCAAAGAAGGGCCAGAAGTATACAGAATGGTGTCGTCTGTGTAGAGGTGGATCAGATACTCACCAGCAGCAAGAGCGACATCATTGATGTATACAGAGAAGAGAGTCGGTCCAATAATTGAACCCTGTGGCACCCCCATAGAGACTGCCAGAGGTCAGGACAGCAGACCCTCCGATTTGACACACTGAACTCTATCAGATAAGTAGTTGGTGAACCAGGCGAGGCAATCATTTGAGAAACCAAGGCTGTCGAGTCTGCCGATGAGGTTGTGGTGATTGACAGAGTCGAAAGCAGCTGCTTTCCAATCTTTGGGAATCTCAGACGACACGAAAGAGAGGTTGAACAGGCTAGTAATAGGGGTGGCAACAATTTCGGCAGATAATCTTAGAAAGAAAGGGTCCAGATTGTCTAGCCCGGCTGATTTGTAGGGGTCCAGATTTTGCAGCTCTTTCAGAACATCAGCTGACTGGATTTGGAAGAAGGAGAAATGGGGAAGGCTTGGGTGAGTTGCTGTGGGGGGTGCAGTGCTGTTGACCGGGGTAGGAGTAGCCAGGTGGAAAGCATGGCCAGCCGTAGAAAAATGCTTACTGAAATTCTCAATTATAGTGGATTTATCAGTGGTGACAGTGTTTCCTATCTTCAGTGCAGTGGGCAGCTGGGAGGAGGTGTTCTTATTCTCCATGGACTTTACAGTGTCCCAGAACTTTTTTGAGTTAGTGTTGCAGGAAGCAAATTTCTGCTAGAAAAATGTACGCTCACCAAGCTGCACCTTGGTCCGCTCCTTTCAACAGCCGTGACACCATGCCAAATCTTTTCAGTCTCCCGAGGGGGAATAGGCGTTGTCGTGCCCTCTTCACGGCTGTCTTGGTGTGTTTGGGCCATGATACTTTGTTGGTGATTTGGACACCAAGGAACTTGAAGCTCTCAACCTGCTCCACTACACCACCGTGAAAATGGGGGGGTGCTCGGTCCTCCTTTTTCTGTAGTCTGCAATCATCTCCTTTGTCTTGATCACGTTGAGGAAAAGGCTGTTATCCTGGCACCACACCTCCAGGTCTCTGACCTCCTCCCTATAGGCTGTCTCATCTTTGTCGATGATCAGGCCTACCACTGTTGTGTCGTCGGCAAAGTTAATGATGGTGTTGGAGTCGTGCTTGGCCATGCAGTCATGGGTGAACAGGGAGTAGAGGAAGGGACTGAGCACGCACCGCTGAGGGGCCCCTGTGTTGAGGATCAGCGTGACATATGTGTTATTACCTACCCTTATCATGGGGCGGCCCATCAGGAAGTCCAGGATCCAGTTGCAGAGGGAGGTGTTTAGTTGCAGGGTCCTTAGCTTTGTGATGAGCTTTGAGGGCGCTATGGTGTTGAACACTGGGCTGTAGTCAATGAATAGCATTTTCACGTAGGTGTTCCTTTTGTCCACGTAGGAAAGGGCCGTGTTGAGTGCAATAGAGATTGCATCATCTGTGGATCTGGTCGGGCGGTATGCAAATTGGAGTGGGTCTAGGGTGTCAGGTAATGTAGAGATGATATGATCCTTAACTAGCCTCTTAAAGCACTTCATGATGACAGAAGTGAGTGTTACGGGACTATAGTAATTTAGTTACCTTTGCTTTCTTGGGTACAGGAACAATGGTGGACATCTTGAAGCAAGTGGAGACAGCAGACTGGGATAGGGAGAGATTGAATGTGTCCGTAAGCACTCCAGCCATATGGTCTGCGCATGCTCTGAGGACGTGGCTAGGGATGCCGTCTGGGCTGGCAGCCTTGCGAGGGTTAACACGTTTAAATATCTTACTCACGTCGGCCACAGAGCTGTTCTTGGGAGCGGGCCGCTTCGGTGGAACTGTGTTATTCTCAAAGCGTGCGAAGGTGTTTAGCTTGTCTGGGAGCAAGACGTCGGTGTCCGGGCGACGAGGCTGGTTTTCCCTTTGTAATCCGTGATTGTCTGTTGACCCTGCCACATATGTATCGTTTCTGAGCCGTTGAATTGTGACCTTACTTTGTCGCTGTACTGCCGTTTTGCCTGTCTGATTGCCTTATGGAGGGAATAACTAAATAAAATCAAATTGGTCACATACACATGGTTAGCAGATGTTATTGCGAGTGTAGCAAAATGCTTGTGTTTCTAGTTCTGACAGTGCAGCAATATCTAACAAGTAATATCTAAAAACTCCACAACAGATACCTAATACACACAAATCTAAATAAAGGAATGGAATAAGAATATATAAATATATGGATGAGCAATAACAGAGCGGCATAGGCCAAGATGCAATAGATAGCATAGAATACAATATATACATATGAGATGAGTAATGCAAGATATGTAAACATTATTAAAGTGGCATTATTAAAGTGACTAGTGTTCCATTTATTAAAGTGGCCAATGATTCTACAAATCTGTATGTAGGCAGCAGCCTCTCTGTGCTAGTGATGGCTGTTTAACAGTCTGATGGCCTTGAGATAGAAGCTGTTTTTCAGTCTCTCTGTCCCAGCTTTAATGCACCTGTACTGACCTTGCCTTCTGGATGATAGCGGGGTGAACAGGCAGTAGCTCAGGTGGTTGTTGTCCTTCATGATCTTTTTGGCCTTCCTGTGTCATTGTGTGCTGAAGGTGTCCTGGAGGGCAGGTAGTTTGCCCTCGGTGATATGTTGTGCAGACCGCACAACCCTCTGGAGAGCCCTGTGGTTGCGGGAGGTGCAGTTGCCATACCAGGCGGTGATACAGCCCGAAAGGATGCTCTCAATTGTGAGTCTGTAAAGGTTTGTGAGAGTTTTAGTTGACAAGCCAAATTTCTTCAGCCTCCTGAGGTTGAAGAGGCACTGCTGCGTCTTCTCCACACTGTATGTGTGGGTGGACCATTTCAGTTTGTCAGTGGTATGTACGCAAGAACTTAAAACTTTCCACCCTCTCCACTGCTGTCCTGTCGATGTGGATAGGGGGGTGCTACCTTTGCTGTTTCACAATCATCTCCTTTGTTTTGTTCATGTTGTGTGAGAGGTTATTTTCCTGACACCACACTCCAAGAGCCCTCACCTCCTCCCTGTAGGCTGTTGTGTTGTCTGCAAACTTAATGATTGAGTTGGAGGCGTACATGGCCACTCAGTCATGTGTAAACAGGGAGTACAGGAGGGGGCTGAGCACGCACCTTTGTGGGGCCCCAGTGTTGAGGATCAGCGAAGTGGAGATATTGTTTCCTACCTTCACCACCTGGGGGAGGTCCATCAGGAAGTCCAGGAACCAATTGCACAGAGCGGGGTTGAGACCCAGGGCCTCAAGCTTAATGATGAGCTTTGAGGGTACTATGGTGTTGAATGCTGAGCTGTAGTCAATGAACAGCAATTTCACATCCTCTTGTCCAGATGGGATAGGACAGTGTGCAGTATGATGGAGATTGCATCGTCTGTGGACCTGCTGGGGCAGTATGCAAACTGAAGTGGGTCTAGGGCGGCAGGTAAGGTGGAGGTGATATGATCCTTGACTTGTCTCTCAAAGCACTTCATGATGATAGAAGTGAGTGCTACGGGGCGATAGTCATTTAGTTCAGTTACCTTTGCATTCTTGGGTACAGGAACAATAGTGGTCATCTTGAAGCATGTGGGGACAACAGAGTGAGCCGTTGAACTGCGACTCCACTTTGTCTCTATACTCACATTTTGCTTGTTTGAATGCCTTGCGGAGGGAATAACTACACTGTTTGTATTCGGCTATATTCCCAGTCTTCTTTACATGGTTAAATGCAGTGGTTCGCACTTTCAATTTTGCGGGAATTCCGCCATCTATCCATGGTTTCTGGTTAGGGTAGGTTTTAATAGTCACAGTGGGTACAGCATCTCCTATATACCTCCTTATAAACTCACTCACCGAATCAGCATATACGTTGATATTATTCTCTAAGGCTACCCGGAACATATCCCAGTCTGCGTGATCAAAACAATCTTGAAACGTGGATTCCGATTGGTCAGACCAGCGTTGAATAGTCCTTAGCACGGGTACTTCCTGTTTGAGCTTCTTCCTATAGGAAGGGATCCAGGCTGTATCACAACCAGCCGTGATTGGGAGTCCCATAGGGCGGCGCACAATTGGCCCAGGGTTGTCAGAGTTTGGCCTGTGTAGGCCGTCATTGTAAATAAGAATTTGTTATTTAAAAAAGTAACCTTCATTCAACTAACTTACCTAGTTAAATCAAAAATAAATAAAGGGGATGAGCAAAATGGAGTCATGATCTGATTTGCCAAAGGGAGGGCCTTGTAGGCATGCCGGGAGTTGGAGTGCAGTGGTCGAGTGTTTTAGCAGCGCGAGTACTACAGCAGTCAATGTGTTGATAGAACTTTGCTAGGGTTTTCCTCAAATTTGCTTTGTTAAAATCCCCAGCTACAATAAATGCGGCCTCAGGATATGTGGTTTCCAGTTTGCACAAAGTCCAGTGTAGATCCTTGAGGGCCGTTGTGGTATGGCTTGAGGGAGAATATACATTCACACTTGTATCGGGCTGCATCACAGCCTGTTACAGCAAGGCACTGAAGAGGGTGGTACTACCATTGGGTACACACTGCCTATCCCCAACCCCACCCCAATGGACATTAATCATTGTTGACCTCCACACAGAACATGGCCACGTGGTCTGCTTATCTCGCGTGGACAGATTTGGGGTGGAGTAATGTCGCATTCCAATGCTAGGCGGAGCTAGGAAACTCGGAAATGTCCGAATTGCTTGTAGTTGTAGTTATACCGTGCCGCGTTTACCAGTTGGCAAGTCAGACATTTCCGAGTTTCCTAGTTCTGACTAGTACATGAACGTGGCACAAATCCTTTCGCTTCGCCTCTTCCTCGACGCAGTACCCAGTCATGCGACTCCAGAAGCGTGGGGTTGCTGGGAATCATAGTTTGACTTTCCCAACTCTCCAGTTTTTTTACAACACTGCTGAAGAATGTTGAAACTCAGCATCCCATAGAACACTGCTATCATATCCTCCTCCCACGTGACTTAATGTGTTTATAGATGCAGCATTTTAGTTTTCACTAATTTGTCAGCTAGCTATCTCTCATACGATAAAAAGCTATTTGTAAGACATTTAAGGTAGCACAAAAAAAGTGTTAAGTGGAAATGTTGCTGGAATAGCTACTGTCGTGCCTCTAGTTCATGCGTTGAGAAGTGACAACGTAAGCTAGTTCCCCAGCTAAAAACAGGCGAGCTAGCTTGTTGTTTTTGAATGGACCCGCCTGTGAGACCGCTAACGTTATCTAGCTAGCCAAAAGAAGCATATTGAAGCCTAATGATTGGAATTTCGGGGGATTTTTGCTAAAGGAATTGCAAGGCACTTCATCTTCTTACAGTGATGGAGGAAGTTGATAAGATTTTAATTCATTCCCTTAGACAGACCGGCACGTAAGTAGTTAGCCAACATTATTAACATTTTGTTTCTAGTTAGCGAACGTTTGCCATCTGGCTTGCTACTGTTTCTTGTTTGTGTCTATTGAGTTTTGGATAGCTCGCTACCCCTAGATACGTAGCTCTCTTCTTTGATTTAGTGACTGACACCCAGGCATATCTTCATTCAATTACTCATCAGCCATTATCTCAGCTGATGTTTTCCTTGGGAAGTGAAGTGCAGAGAGCTAGCTAAGTTAGCTAAATTACATTCATTTACACTTGTACGAGTGTGGTCTAACAGTTGGTTCTTTTGATTTGAACTCTGCAAATCTTTGCGCTACTGTAATGACCAGAATTCTTCCATGTCGGTCAAGTTAGCTACGCTAACTGTACACATTTTCAATGTCGTTTAAAAGAGTAACTTGCTGATTACATGACTAGCGAGGTGTGAGACACACATGAGAAGTTAACCCCGTGCACTTGCATCTCATGCTCTGTGTGTTTGCAAAGGGACGTGGGGGAGGATGTTCAGAGTGTGAAGCGCTTCTCCAGTGAGCTCATAGTGGAGGCGGTAGTGAAATGTCTGCGAGTGATCGACCCGGCCCTGGGGAGCAGCCTGTCCCACTCCTTACCCCCCGGCATGTCTGCCCGCTTTCGAGTGGGCATGAGCCTGGCACAGGCCTGTCAGGTGAGAGGTCAACAAGAAAAGGGATAGTGCTCCCCCTCCTGTTGCGAAGTGAGGCTCGTGACTCTCTCCCCACAAGACTATGTTGATCAAATGAAGAAGATTAAGATATTGTTGGATCTAAAATAATATCCATGCACGACTTCTTGATGTACAGTAGCCATATGACCTATACCCCCTTTGCATGACACTCAGTCCAGGGTCTTTTTATACTCTAAAATCAATTGAATTTCATTACGTCAAGCTCAGTTATTAATTGTCCCAACTGTCTGAAAAGATGTAATTCAGCAACCAATTTGACCTCCTGCGACAATTTGAAGTCATGTCATATCCTAATGCCATTCCATCTCGTTGAGCACTGCTTTGAACTATTTTATTTCCTCACTCGATTGGCTTTATTGAATAGTCCATTTGCTTGCATAACTTCATTGAAGTTATCTTCTGAAATGTAGTTTTATTACAAGATTTAGAATCTCCCAAGTGTGAATACATTTGGTTTGCTCATTTTGTGAAGAAGGCTCCATCATTCCACATGTTCGTAATGGTCTTCATACACAATGTTGTGGACTGATTCCATTTTCATGCTTAATGATCCTCATGCTCTAGACTGGGTGAGGTATGTGACACAAAGGTCAATGTCATGTGTATGAGCAGACTCCATAACCAGGTTGACATGTGTTTCTATGCAGGACCTTGGCTACAAGGGAGAGATTGGCTACCAGACTTTTCTTTACAGCAATGAGCCAGAGATCCGCTCCCTGCTCATGTTCCTGGTGGAGAAGCTGCCCAGAGAAAGTGCTGAGGCCTTGGACCAACCAGCAGGTACAGACACATTGTCCCACCATTGTACTTCTTGTCATTTATTGAATACCATTAACTTTAGCAATCCCGTTATACATTGGTCATTTTTTTTGCTTTATAATCTGATCAATAAAAATACATTGAATGTTTGTGAATCTCTCAAAATGACAATTACTTCATATATAAGTATTTATTTGTCTCGCATTCATTGTACCCCATAACAGGTAAATCGGTCCTCCTCCAGAAATTGATAGCTGCCCAGATCAAAGCTCAGCTGGCCTTGCCTTGGCTCCCTCCATCTTGCAGACTACCCCTCCTATGTAAAACACAGGTAGCTATGTCCTGCTGGCAATATCACAAAGCATTAATGACATGGCAGCTAAAGTTAAGAAACACTGACAAATAACTGTTGGTTTCCTAGATCATAAAGGAAGCTAGATTTCAGGGCTGGTCAGTGAAAGTAGTGAGGCAATAATGCAATGTCTCTCAAGTTTATCCTGTTTTTAATGACCTGGATATTTATTGAAGTCAAAAAACCAAAATGATGCACTATACAAACTTCCTATTTTAATGTCTTTGTCAAGTATTTCCACTTAATGTATGTGTTCTCACTTAACATTTCATTATTTTTAGAACCCAGGACCTTCCCACAGTTTCCACTCTCAGCCCCTTAGTTTACTGCACTGCCTCAAAGTGCCTGGGAAAAAGCAATTGAAAGGTAAACCCCAGAATACACAGGGCCCTCTGTACTTACTCTCATTGCATATCATTCTGTAATCCAATTCTTCCATTCTTATGTAGGGTTCTGAATTAGTAGCCTATATATATTAGCATGTGGTACAAGATATTTTTTGCCAATGAAATAAGAACCTGTGGTGAAAGTTAAATCCCAGTGTACCACGTCATTCTTTTCACCCCGTCTCCAGAGGAAAAGGACTACCACAGGGAATTTCTTCCACCTGTGACTGCACAGCCGTCGCAGCATGCCTCAGTGCCGGCCTCCCTGCTGGAGCTGCATGCAGGGGAGCTTAGTGCCGCCCAGGAGTGGGACAATGAGTGGAACAGCCAAGGCCTCCTTTCCCGCCTCACCCCTGAGGTACACTCTTAAAGGGATAGTTTTTCAAGATTCTGGACAATTTCAATTTGAGCACAGAATAATCGTTTTGTGTTCGTTGCAGTGTTTTAATCTCTGATCTCCACTTTTCCTCTCGTGGCCACCCAGGAATATCGCTCCAGGAAGCGTGCCCGTCTGCAGAAGCGGATCGAAGAGCAGCTGCGCACTGCGGCCCAGTCTCACTCGGACACCCTCGGTGCCCACACGGGCTCTGCTCTCACAGAGCTACTTCAGTCCTTCGGGGGCTCCTCCCTTGGTGGTGACATCCTCGCCAAGGGCACCCGCTTCACTCACACCGAGAAATTCACTTTCACACAGGTGATTGAAGAGTTAACAAAGCCTGCCCCGAAGACATTGAGCAACATCTACAAATGTTCCCCCTTTCATTGCCAATCTGAATCTAGTGTGTGTGTGTCAGGAGCCTGCGAAAGCCTCCCAGCAGATGGCAGCAGCGGCCAGCTCCCTTCCCAGCTCACATCAGTCGGAGGAGGAACTGCAGGCCCGACAGCAGGAGGAGCTGGCCTCCCTGCAGCGGCAGCTACAGCAGCTCTCCCTCAGCCTAGAGGAGGTGGGCGGAGACATGCGGCAGCTCACCGTATCCATACTTCAGGTAACTGGAACCTCTCTGAGTTAAAACAGATAAACTCTGTATTTGTGTAGACCTCAGACTAGGGATGTGCGTGGTTATTCGAATATCCAATCTGACATTTGTATTTTGAATTACTTGTGTGCTTTGTTTTTTGCAGGGGGGGGAATTATAGCCCTATTTTAACACAAAGTATTTTTCTAAGTTTCATTAAAATATCCATATGGGATTGTTAGATGAAAGGATATACCATGACATTTAAACATAAAAAGTGTTTGTATTTTTTTAATGTATTTTTTAGGTTCTGCACCCCATAAAAAGACGGGTAGTTGACCGGTAGCCTTCACAGGTGTAGCTTGTTGTTTATGTTGGCCAATCAAATCGACAATGTGGAGAAAGAGAGTGAGTTCACTAATGCAATGCAAGATCGAATAAAATTATGTAATGAATAGTTAGCAAAATGAGGACTAGGCAACAATGAGCAACCAACATGTAGGCAGTTGTTTTCTCTAGCTAACTTGCTTCTCTAGGCTTTTACAGTGAAGACGGGCACTGTTATATGCTACGATAAATAACATTGTGGCTGCAACAAGTTAGCTAGTCTTGGCTGTAGCTGAGTTGCCTAGGCGTCTCTCTCTCTCCGTCTGTTCCTTCACATACTCAGCTGCAGCAATGGAGGGCCAGCTTCTCTCCATTGCGCAGCAGTGCTCAGGTTAACTTAAGTAAAAAAAGATGTGCATTTCCTATATCCGGATATCCGACAAATTCATGATGCTATTCGAATAGTGAAATGATTACATACCCCCATCCCTACCTCCAACCAGAGTTACCACAGTCAAATGAACTGTGACATGTAAGATGTAGTCACCCTGCGAGACTAACTTGTCTCCTGTCTGTGTGCAGGTGTCGGATGAGCTGAAGCAGAAAGAGCTGAGCAAGGTAGAGAAGGAGGACTCTGTGTGGGTGAAGAAGCAGACCATTGACCTGATGCCGGACGCAGAGAACAACCTGGCCAAGCTGCAGGCCCTGGTGGAGGGAAGTGCCAAGCGAGTGGTCAACCTTGCTGCGCAGTGGGAGAAACGCAGAGCTCCGCTCATCGATGAGCACCGCAGGCTTAAGGAGCTCTGCAGCAACCAAGAGGTAGCGTTCATCTCCTTAAATATCACCACATGTGTGTTTGACTGTGCGAGAGAAATTCTTATTTCAACTTCCATTCTTTTTTGTAGATGGAGTCCTCCAGAAAGCTATCTGAAATCAAAGAGCTTCACAACAAAATCCATCAGTCTGCGGAGGAGTCCAAGAAGAAGGAGGCACTGTATAAACAACTGGTATTAGAACACATTTTAAATGTATTTGGGATGAGTTACTTCTACACTGTGTTTATTTGGGTTCCAGTCCATGCATTGTATGTCAGACACCATTTTGGGGAATCTGACATCTCTTTCAGATAACAGAGTTTGAGAATCTCCCCAAAGATGTCTCCCGCTCAGCATACACTGCGAGGATCCTGGAGATCGTTGGCAATATCAGGAAACAGAAGGAAGAAATTACAAAGGTACACTGTTTGAGACACCTCAACAATGCAGTCCTGAGTATCTCCTCAAAAACAAAGGAATTAAAAACTCAATTTGAATCTGAGTAGTGTGATTTCAAGTATGGTATTTGTGTGTGCGCCTCTCGGTCTGTAGATTCTGTCTGACACTAAGGATCTGCAGAAAGAGATTAACAATCTGACTGGAAAACTGGACCGAACGTTCGCTGTGACTGATGAGCTGGTCTTCAAGGTAGAGCACCTAGCAAGATAACTCATGCATCTACTTTTTTGCAATTATAGGTCAAAGAAATCCCTTCTAGATCACCTGATAATGCTCAACTTGCTACCAAGGAACCATGCTGTCAGTTTGCTCATGCCTTTCATTTCAATTGCTCTATAACACAGTTTGACAATTCCAGGAAAGCACACCAATGATGTTCCTTCTTGCCTAATCAATACTTTTCCTAATACTGTGTAGGATGCGAAGAAAGACGAATCTGTCCGCAAATCCTACAAGTACCTGGCAGCCTTGCATGAGGTAAGAGCTTGTTTGCAGAATATAACATTTTCTTAGAAATTGAAGAGCAAGACATACTGCATATCCTTTGGTCTGGTGCTCTGTGGTAATTTTAGGTGCCTATAGCTACATTGCTTAGTTGTGACTTCATTATCTTCCTTGGTATAGAACTGCACTCAGTTGATCCAAACTATTGAGGACACAGGCACAATCATGAGAGAGATCAGAGACCTGGAGGAGCAGGTATATATGGCCCTCTCTCTTTTATTCCAAACCACTAACTTGTACTGCTACTGTACCACATGAGTCAGTTTGTCATTTTATTGACATAGTGATATATGGCTGACTTGGTAGAGCAAACTTTTAAGTTTCCTTCCCTCCATAGATTGAAACTGAAAATGGTAAGAAGACTGTAAGCAACCTGGAGAAGATCCTCGAGGACTACAAAGCCATTCGCCAGGAGAACTCTGCTCTGGCTGCCAAGATCAGAGAGGCCTGACGTGACCCTCCCCATGCTGCACCGTAGTGGCCACCTGATGTGTCTGCTGGTCAAACTGACTGGTAGCATGCCCTTGAGACTGCCTGTCCTGTGTGTGTGAGTGTGTGAGTGTGTGAGTGTGTGTGGAACCAAGAAAGTACACTCCATCTGGTCTCAAGACTTTCAACGCTGTCCTTTGTCCACTGTCTTGTTGCATTGCCTTCTGGGAGCACTGACGGCATATGGGGAAGGGGAGATAGATTTTTGTACCATTTTTAATGCACAAACTTTGGCTTACCCAAAAACCATGCTGGATAAAGAAGCGTGATGTGTAACAACACAGCAATGAATTATACTGGCCTTGCATCCCTGGTATCCATACACTGGTTCCATATTGATTCCACCCAATCAAAAAATAAGTTAGGAAAATTATGCTGACCTTTTCTATTATAAATTTGTAGTAGTTCTTCAAAATTGCAGTAGTTCTGATAAATCAATCAAGTGAATGTCTTAATGATCTACTTCGAAATTCACTGCAATTCAGGTGAATTTCTTGATGTTGGCTCTCAATTCCCCAGAACAATGCAGTGGTTAGGTACGGCCTAAGACCCCATTCATGCCATATTTTGTCTTAACTGGGGTCGATTTGGAGATTACTAGGTTTGTCCATTCTAGTTCATTCTCATGCCTTGAAATCAAATGCTGCTTTTGTCTGTCTCATTGGCTCAGTGTTATTTGGATTAGGGAGCCTTGGTGCAAAGTAAATGGCCTCACCTTTTGAGCACTGATCTCCTGAAATGGTCTAGATTAGGTAACAAACCACATTGATTGATGTAATGAATCATGTGAAACTTGTATAAAAACAATACAACATGTTTGTCATAGCAGAAAATGAACATGTTAGTGAAGTGCTGTTGCTTTCTTTCATGTTTATTTTATTTGAAATGCTGAAAGGTCCTTAGTGTCGTTCTTATGCTGTCCTTTTTTTTGTTTTGCTTGATCCTGGAGGGGATGCCTGTTGAACTAGCTCTCGAGCCCTGTTTATACCTGGTGCCAACATGCCCCCTTTGTCCTAATCTTGTCAACATTCTTGACTGCCCACATTTTTAGACTGGTGTAGACTATTAAAGACACATGATCTCATTGGGATCAGATCTTCCTGACCAACTCCGGAGGTAGTCAGGTATGTGTGGTGTCTGGATATTAATCAAGTGTAAACAGATCTGGATGGTCAAACTATTTGAATTATCATTATACTGGCCTCTAAAGTCACTGGCCTTGTTCTTGTGCAACAAAACCGTTATGTGTCATGGGTAAATTGTGACGGTCTGATCTACAAATAATGAGTTATTTGTGACGTAAGGTGATTAGTACACAATGAAAATTGTAATGCAATATGCAACAATTTCAAAACGTAAAATATAAGAATCAGTCAATTACAATGTAGTAATTAGGCCCTGATCTATGAATTTCACATGACTGGGAATACAAGTATGCCTCTGTTGATCACAGATACCTCTTAAAAAAGGTAGGGGCATGGATCAGAAAACCAGTCCGTATCTGGTGTGACCACCATTTGCCTCATCCAGTGTGACACATCTCCTTCGCATGGAGTTGATCAGGCTGTTGATTGTGGCCTGTGGAATGTTGTCCTACTCTTCAATGGCTGTGTGAAGTTGCTGAATATTGGCGGGAACTGGAACATGCTATTGTACGTGTCAAGCCAGAGCATCCCAAACATGCTCTATGTGTGACATGTCTGGTGAGTATGTAGGCCATGGAATAACTGGGACATTTACAGCTTCCAGGAATTGTGTACAGGTCCTTGTGACATGGGGCTCTGAATTATGCTGAAACATGAGGTGATGGCGGCAGATAAATGGCACAACGGGCCTCAGGATCTCATCACAGTATCTCTGCATTCAAATTGCCATCGATAAAATGTGATTGTGTTCATTGTCCGTAGTTAATGCCTGCCCATACCATAACCCCTCCACCACCATGGGGCACCATTTACTTATGACCTCAGCAATTGTCTTTAAAAAAATGCATTCAAATTATTTTGAATGAATGGGCGTGTTTGAGTGGATAAATGTGATAAATTTTACCATTTCACTTTCAACGTGTGTTGCATTATGGGGATAAAAATGGTCCGACATGTCAACTGCATGAACTTTACAAAAACTATGAAATCGCCTTCAAGTCCCTGCTGCTGCTTCTGACCCAAGCGAACGGGACAAAAGACATGCGTGAAACTTTGCTGCGATTCATGTCTACAGTGGCTCTGTACAAATGAATGTGATATTTCGAGGCTCTCTCTCACCAATTGATAGTACAATGTACACATATTTACATGTTTATTTTGACATTCCATAGAAAAAGTTTTTATAAACAATGGCAACACTGCCATGTTGGACAGAGCCTTGCTGTAGGTAAACCATAACATTGTCCGACTTTCGGCTGTTGCAGATACACCTCCCCCGACTTCACTCATCAATGTTCAGCCATAGCAGGGTGCGTTCGAGTGGGTCTCTTTTTTTCAACGCCTTCAAAGTGTGTTGCATTCTGGGGATCAAAGTTGTCCGACTTTTGCGCCTGCATGTCAACTGCATGAACTTTACAAAAATCATGTGATCAAAGGTCATTCAGTTTTGACTGCAGGTTTCTCAGTTGCTCTTCAACAACTTCATCCTGCGGCCATCGCTTGCTCTGTGGGAGACTATTGTCAACCAATCATTAAGGTGTTTTTGTTTGAACCACACGAACGTGACCGAAGACATGACTGGAAAAGGAAACAATTTGTCCTGACTTATTTGTACAGTGGAAATATACATAGAAATGTGATATTTGAGGCTCTCACTAATTGATTGTACAATGTGTACACACATAATATGATTTCAGTTTGTTTCGACATAAAGGTTTATTTCGACATAAAGAAACCCCTTTACAAACAATGGGCTTGCCTCCATCTTGGAACTTCCCCACTGTTGTAAAAAATATTTTGGAACTTATAAAAATGCATATATTAATGTCTACATTTACCACACTTATTCTATTACAGACACCTTAATGCACACTTTTAAAATATTATTATGTGAGCTAAAGATAAAACAAATAATAGATATATATATATATATAAAAAAACATTTTCCTGCTTTTTAGAGATTGCTAATGTTACTGTCCTTACTAAAACAACAAAAATACCTAAATACATGTAATTATGTCCTTGGAACAATTAATTGAAATACTGTACAATTCCATTTATTCCTATGGAGGCCTGCTTCTGCTGGGGAGTGCCAATATGGGCGACCAGTGGCCTCAAAGCCTCTCAATGGCCAATACATAGCATTAGCAATCCATGGTTTATATACATCATTGGTTGCAGATGCACCTACCCCGACTTCACTCCTTGACTTTCGTCTATAGTCGGTTGCTTTAGCCTTATCACTCAAACACACCCGATATCTGTCAAACAATTTGCACACAGGGAGGCACCAGTTAATCTGGTCACAATGCAGACACAAGTAGGCTGTTTACACAGGCAGCCTAACTCTTTCTTCACCAATAATTGTGCAAAGGATCAGAATTAGGCTTCCTGTGTAAACACAGACACATTTTAATACCATGTGTGGATGTGACAGACAAATAGTGATTGGGTCATATTGATCAGATCGCAAAACTTGCATGTTACCGCAAAGTGTAAACAAGGCTTCTAAAACAGTTATTATTTTTGAGACATTTGCATCAGGTACAAATATCCATTAGCAACCAGTTATCAATCAGTAAATCCACACATAGCCAGTGAAAATAACTGTGATCATGTACATCTCTTGGACCCATCGTGCTATGTTACTTTCAATAATATACTGTATCTTCTATATTGAATTGCATCTATGAATATATTTTCAATATTTGTATATAAATTGATAATGCGTTACAAACTGTAGTTTAAAATATATGTATTTATATTTCACCTTTATTTAACCAGGTAGGCTAGTTGAGAACAAGTTCTCATTTACAACTGCGACCTGGCCAAGATAAAGCCTAGCAGTATGAACAGACAACAACACAGAGTTACGCATACAGTGCCTTGCGAAAGTATTCGGCCCCCTTGAACTTTGCGACCTTTTGCCACATTTCAGGCTTCAAACATAAAGATATAAAACTGTATTTTTTTGTGAAGAATCAACAACAAGTGGGACACAATCATGAAGTGGAACGACATTTATTGGATATTTCAAACTTTTTTAACAAATCAAAAACTGAAAAATTGGGCGTGCTAAATTATTCATAAAATTATTTATGTTTGAAGCCTGAAATGTGGCAAAAGGTCGCAAAGTTCAAGGGGGCCGAATACTTTCGCAAGGCACTGTATATATGAACTACTAGAGACAGAATCCATTTGTTTTCAACATTATTTATTCCTGTTCGCATCACTAAGGTATACACTGAGTGTACAAAACATTAGGAACACCTTCCTAATATTGAGTTGCCCCACCTTTTTCCCTCAGAACAGCCTCAATTCGTCTGGGCATGGACTATGTTTGTCAAGTTGGCTGGATGTTCATTGGGTGGTGGACCATTCTTGATACACACAGTTGAGGGTGAAAAACCCAGCAGCATTGCAGTTCTTGACATACTCAAACCGGTGCACATGGCACCTACTACCATACCCCATTCAAAGGCAATTGTCTCAAGATTTAAAAAACATTCTTTAACCGGTCTCCTTCCTTTCATCTACACTGATTGAAGTGGATTTAACAAGTAACATCAATAAGGGATCATAGCTATCACCTGGTCAGTCTATGTCATGGAAAGTGTTCCTAATGTTTTGTACACTCAGTGCATAATGAACCTACTACTTACTTACTTACTTACTTACTTACTTTATTGTCCCCACGGGGAAATTTTGTTGCAGTGTCATGTACACATTTAAAGTGGCGTTTAAATACAAAACAAAGTTGGCAATACAACTTTCATAACAGTTACGCACCAATAAAAAAAAAGAATAGTAAGAAATAAGAAATAAAACATGAAATAAAAAAGAAGAAAAGACTAGCCTGCTGGCCTTACGGAGTCAATGGGAACATTCGCACAAGCTATTTAGGAGGGATATCACACTTAGCACAAATGATTGTCTCGTTCTGTTTTTCCTGCTGAGGGGTGCCCTATACCTGCACCCAGAGGGGAGTAATTCAAAGTCCAGGTACAGGGAGCGACTTGGGTCTAAAATGATTTTGTGAGCCTTACAGAGGGCCCTGACCTTAAAGATCTCATTCAGGCCTAGACAACTAGACAGCGTCCAAGATGGCTGTTCTTTTATACGTTTTCAAACTTTTCAAACTCAAGTTTGCATACCCCGTTTTGTCAAAGATGAAATAAAGAAACCATGAAACTGTTACTCCAATAAAAATTCCTGATTACACTTGTAGGCGATGTCATGGCGACCCTTACAAAAAAATATTGCAGTCAAAGAGCAGTACAACTGCAAAACACTGCAGTATAGCTACAGTATGCTGTAAAACAACAGTTTTTTTTTTACTGCAATCATTTTGCAATTCAACTGCAGTACAAAGGGGACTATAGCTAGCTAAACTCATGCGCAGAAACACATCATCGGGTCCAATGGTCATGTCGCGCCGAACTGTGCATGGGCTCTCAAATCAAAGGCATTTCTTCAAGTTGTTTTTGATGAAAATGAAAACACTTCAGGTTTGTCACTTTCACAAGGTTGTAGTAGGCATATTACAGTTTCAGCTGCTTAAGACATTGGCTCAAATGTAGGTTTTGCCTTTAGATTTTGAAAAATGTAACAACTTGATGGCACATTTTTCACTTCTCCCATTGACTTGTGAAACCCCAAACCTCGGTCTTGTGGATTCTGCTTCGTGAAGCGTTCCAGGAAGTATCTGGACATTAGGCCCCTAGGTTTAGAAACGATGTGTTTGCAGCCATGTTTCAATATGCAGTTTAACTTGGAGGAATCCACTCAATGCACACTGGACAAACCGCATTGTCCTGGAACCAATGCGCTTCCTCTCAAAAGTGAGCCCTGGTTTGCACACCTTTGAAGTTCAGATGGGAACAGTAATAGTTGGACTAATAACTGAAGTCTGGACACTGACTGTTGGCCTCACATGTTTGCCAATTGTTTACATTAATTCCTGCAGAATTAAGTGTTTCTTGCAGTGTCCACCCCTTACATACTCCAATTCGCATACCACCCCAACAGATCGACAGATCGAACTCAATTGCATCTCATGCTGCTCTCTCCCACCTAGACAAGAGGAATACCTATGTGAAAATGCTGTTCATTGACTACAGCTCAGCGTTCAACACTATAGTCCCCTCCAAGCTCGTCACCAAGTTCTGGACCCTGGGACTGAACATCTCCCTCTGCAACTGGATCCTGGACTTCCCGACGGGACGCCCCCAGGTGGTGAGGGTAGGCAACAACACATCCGCCACGCTTATCCTCAACACGGGGGCCCCCCAGGGGTGTGTGCTCAGTCCCCTCCTTTACTCCCTGTTCACCCACAACTGTGTGGCCATGCACGACTTTGTAGGGTCCTCCCCCCGCCATCCTCAACTCTGGGTAGTAGAGGTTCAGTTGCCTTTAAATCCTGTTTTTCTGATATCTATTTGAGAGTTAACTCAACAGTAACGCTATACAACTCAGATTTTATAAAAGGGATTCATTGCTCTCTCTCTCTTTGTTCCTGATCTGTGCTAGTAAGATACACTCTCTCTCTTTCTCTCTCCACTCCATGGACTCTTGTGGCATGGCCTTTCAGGCTTCTCTCTCTCTCTCTCTCTCTTTCTCTGATCATGCCTAGAACAATGCTTGTAATACTTGTTAATGCTTTGTAACTTAAGCTTTATGTATTGTATGTGAATTCATTCATTTTACAAAGTTATTAAATAATACACTTGATTAAGAATTCCATTCTCAGACCTATCTTGATTGCTATTACTGTAACTCAGCTACAGTCTATTATAGCATATTGCTATATCATCTTTATGTAGTCAGATTAAGATTTGAATAGGCTAATTGCATAGTCTTATCATGGATCACATGTGTGGTATACACTGAGCATACAAAACATTAAGAACACCTGCTCTTTCCATGCATAGACTGACCAGGTGAAAGCTATGATCCCTTATTGATGTTACTTGTTAAATCCACTTCAATCAGCGTAAATGAAGGGTATTTTTTATCCTTGAGACAATTGAGACGGATTGTGTATGTGTGCCATTCAGAGGGTGAATGGGCAAGACAATGTTTTTTTACTGTAAGTGCCATTGAACAGGGTACCAGACGCACTGGTTTGTGTCAAGGACTGCAACGAAGCTGGGTTCGTCACGCTCAGCAGTTTCCCGGGTGTGTCAAGAATGGTCCACCACACAAAGGACATCCAGCCAACTTGACAAAACTGTGGGAAGCATTGGAGTCAACATGGGCCAGCCTCCCTGTGGAACGCTTTCGACACCTTGGAGAGTCCATGCAGTACAACTACAGTATGCTGCAAATACTGCCTCCAAAACAACACTTTGTCGACGAATTGAGGCTGTTCTGAGGGCAAAAGGCAACTCAATATTAGAAAGGAAGGTTTCCCTAATGTTTGGTATACTCAGTGTATATGTTACACACCTGGGACTGAGTCGTGGTCAGCAGTTAATTAATAGACCTGAATTAACAGGGTGGAATGAGGAAACAGAGAAAAGTTAGTCGTGTTCAGTATTAGGCATTCTCCAAAATGTAGGAAAATGTTTTATTATTTATCTTTTCTTTCTGTTGTCAAAATCAATGATACATTACAACTGCATTGTAGTACTAAGTCTTTCACATTCCATGTTGAGTATCAAAAATAAAGGTCTCAAGTTCAAAAAGCTATCTCCATCTACACATTCAACACATTCACCTTTCACTAATAATCAAATGAATAGTGCATATAACTATTTTATCATTAGTATTTAGGCTATTTTATCAGTAGTATTTAGCATCTAACAGCAAAAGCTATTTAGCATGTAAAACCATCAAATTGTATCATAAGAGACTACACTACATTATATAGATCTGACTGTACTAGCCGTGTCAATTTTCATAACGCTAGCAGAGGCCTGTGCTACACAATGCTACAACCATTACATTCTAAACCATCAACACGTGAGCTAACAATATCTGAAACCCAATAGCCTAGAGTTAGCTACATTTGGTTAGCATAAAGCTAATGGACTGTTAAATGCTATTTTCTTACAAATATAAACACTTTCAACACATTCTATCATCGCATATTTACATATATTACCTAAAGTAAACTGAGCCTTTGTTCATAGAAAATAAACCAAATAGGAGCTAAAACATTATTGAAAAAAGTAGAAGTTTGGACAGCATCTTATTCCCTTTTCTAATATAAAGTATATATATATCTTTTTACCTTTTTAGTAGGTATTATTCCCTTTTCATACATGTAAACCGTTAGCAACATAGCGAACCTCCATTACTTATAATGGGGAAAATACTAACCAGTGTTTCACTTGGTTAAAACTGCCTTCAATTTCCTTCAAACATCACCAAACTCATGGACTATGTAGTTAACCATGTTATCTCAATATTGCACTTTTGAGCATTACATACCTGAATTAACAGGGTGGAATAATGAGAAGAAGAAACATCCAAGACCTCACAATCCCACTAACGCTCCCCATTGATATCACAACTCCCACTAGCGACTGTAATCATATCCTACATTACTTTCAATGCAGATACCTGGGAAATTATTGGGATGGCTCCAAAGATAACAAACTAAATAAAACATAAAAAATATGATCATAAGTACACTACGTGACCCAGACTATGTGGATACCTGCTCGTCGAACATCTCATTCCAAAATCATGGGCATTAATATGGAGTTGGTTCCCCCTTTGCTGCTATAACAGACTCTTATGGGAAGGCTTTCCACTAGATGTTAGAACATTGCTGCGGGGACTTGCTTCCATTCAGCCACAAGAGCCTTAGTGAGGTCGGACACTGATGTTGGGCGATTAGGCCTGGCTCGCAGTCGGCATTCCAATTCATCCCAAAGGTGTTCGATGGGGTTGAGGTCAGGGCTCTGTGCAAACCAGTCAAGTTCTCCCACATCGATCTTGACAAACCACTTCTGTTTGGACCTCGCTTTGGGCACAGGGGCATTGTCATGCTGAAACAGGAAAGGGCCTTCCCCAAACTGTTGTCACAAAATTGGAGGCACAAAATTGTCTAGAATGTCATTGTATGCTGTAGCGTTAAGATATTCCTTCACTGGAACTTATGGGCCTAGCCCAAACCATTAAAAACAGCCCCAGACCATTATTCCTCCTTCACCAAACTTTACAGTCGGCACTATGCATTAGAGCAGGTAGTGTTCTTTTGGTATCTGCCAAACCCAGATTTATCCAATGGACTGCCAGATGGTGAAGTGTGATTCATCACTCCAGAGAACATGTTTCCTCTACTCCAAAGTGGTGGCGAGCTTTACACCACTCCAGCCACTGCTTGGAATTGCGCATGGTGATCTCAGGCTTGTGTGCGGCTGCTCGACCATTGTGACGCATTTCATGAAGTTCCCGATGAACAGTTCTTGTGCTGACGTTGCTTCCAGAGGCAGTAACTGGGTAGTGAGTGTTGCAACCAAGGACAGACGATTTTTATGCGCTACGCGCTTCAGCCCTCAGCGGTCCCGTTCTGTGAGCTTGTGTGGCCTTCCACTTTGTGGCTGAGCCGTTGTTGCTCCTAGACGTTTCCACTTCACAAGAACAACACTTACAGTTGACTAGGGCAGCTCTAGCAGAGCAGAAATTTGATGAACTGACTTTTTGGAAAGGTGGCATTCTAAGGTGGTGCCACATTGAAAGTCACTGAGCTCTTCAGTAAGGCCATTCTACTGCCAATGTTTGTCTATGTTGATTGCATGGCTGTGTGCTCGATTTTATACACCTGTCAGCAACCGGTGTGGCTGAAATCGCCAAATCCACTAATTTGAAGGGGTGTCCACATACTTTTCTATAGTGTATTTGTGCGCGTCACATATATAATATATACTTATCAAATATTACAACACTACAATGCCAACACCATCATCAAGTTTGCTGATGACACAATGGTGGTGGGCCTGATCACTGACAGCGATGATACAGCCTACAATGAGGTGGTCAGAGACCTGGCCAGGACAACAATTTCAACGTCAGTATGACCAAGGAGCTGATCGTGGACTACAGGAAACCGGGGCGAGCACGCTCCCCTCCACATTGGCGGGGCTGTCGTGAAGCTAGGGCTGGGCAATATGGATTGCATATCATATCACAGTATTCTTTTGTATTTTTAATAATAACAATTCTACATTTGCTTTGAGTAGTGCGTGTCACGTTCTGACCTCAGTTATTTTATTATGTATTTGTTTTAGTATGGTCAGGGTGTGAGTTGGGTGGGTTGTCTATGTTCCTTTTTCTATGTTTTGGGATTTCTGGATTTGGCCTGGTATGGTTCTCAATCAGAGGCAGCTGTTTATCATTGTCCCTGAGAACCATATTTAGGTAGCCTGGTTTCACTTTTGAGTTGTGGGTGATTATTTTGGTTCGCGCCCGGGTATGGGCGAGGGGACGGTCTAAAGTTATACTGTTACATTAGTGTTTGTTACCACACGGGATCGTTTTGTTTGTTTCACTTTGTTATTTTGTATTTTTGCAGTGTTCAGTTTGTCTGAATACTTTTCTGCATTTTCTAAAATTTCTGCATTTCCTGCACTCATTTGATATCATTTCCATACTGTTGGGCTGCACGATATTGACAAAAACCTAGGCCTTATTTTTAACCAACTGTTGTAATTGCGATTTTACTTGCGATTTAGCTCAAAACACTTGTTGGAAATAGAATGATTATTGTTATTCTATAGTTATAATATAATAGTGGACACAGTGTTGTTTGACAAGACAACGAATGAAAATGCCAGAGAGGAGTTATTGTGACATGGTCGGAATCAAAGTGCTGGTCAGTGTTTCCTAGGGGACCCTGTCATCAATGGCTACATTAAATGTTTTCTTCTAGACACTTTATGTAGCTAACATATTCATGCTTCACCTAATCCTCTCTGGTTTAGAAGATAGCATGCTGATTTAAGCAGACACCATCACTGGTATCAGGCTGTATAGCTAGCTACGTTTGTTTTAACTCAGTACATTTATTTGCTAGCTTGATTAGATTTTTATCTCTTTTAGTCCTCATTTGGACTAATCTTCCAAGAGACCTGAAAGATTAAAATACAATTTATAATACGAACACATTTTCACATATAAACACACTGTTACAAACAGACATAATACACTAACATATTGACCCGATAAATACTAAGATAAATACTAAAATAAGTATTGTTTAAATTTGTATATTTAGAGATTTCTGATTTCCCCAGTTAAAGTATTCAATTTCTTTATTGCTCTAAATCAAAATGTTATTTTGGCTATTTCTCTTTTCTGTCTGGATAACACAGATGGTGGACAATCTATTCCTACTATTGACTGAATGTCTGTCTCTTACCAACTGAATACCGTTATGAATAGAGTTTGGCCGTTTTAAATGGTGTATAGCTAGTGATTAGCATTAGCGGCTAACACAATTTAGGGGGGCAGTCTTCTTTTGGCTGTGCCGTGTGGAGATTATAAGAGTACAACGCCATTAAGGCCTAATCATTCTTCAAGACATTCAAACATTCATAAATTACCAGCAGTGTCAAATAACAAACACAGTGGTTTTAGAGGGTGCAGCAGTTCAACACCTAAGGAGTAAATGTCAATGGGTTTTTCATAGCCAAGCATTAAGTGGTCAAGGCAGCTGGTCCGTGAGAGTGAGAGAGGGGTGGTGTAAAAGAGAATGAGAGAGAGAGAGGGAGATATCAACTTCCGTGAGTGTAATGTTTCCTGTAAATTTGTATTGTTTATTTCACTTTTGTTTATTATCTACTTCACTTGCTTTGGCAATGTCAACATGTGTCTCCCATGCCAATAAAGCCCTTGAATTGAATTGAGAGAGAGAGAGAGAGAGAGAGAGAGAGAGAGAGAGAGAGAGAGAGAGAGAGAGAGAGAGAGAGAGAGAGAGAGAGAGAGAGAGAGAGAAATAGAGACATAGAGAGACAGAAATAGAGACATAGAGACATAGGGAAACAGAGACAGCTGGTCCGTGTGAGAGAGAGGCAGACAGAGACAGCTGGTCCGTGACAGGTATCAGGTCCGGGGAAAAAGGTTGGGGTTCCGTAGCCACAGGCAGAACTATATCAGCAGCATGACCGGGTGGACTGGGGACAGGGACAGCCAGGAGTCATCAGGCCAGGTAGTCCAAAGGCATGGTCCTAGGGCTCAGGTCCTATCTGGAGTTATGGACATAGAGAGAAAGAGAAAAAGAGAGAGTGAGAGAGAAAGAAAGAGATAGGATAGAAAGAAAGAGAGAGATAAAGGAGAATTAGAAGGAACATGCCTAAGATCATACAGCACACCAGATTGGACAGATTGGACAGACCCCAGCCCCCCGGCACATAGGCTATTGCAACCACCAAAGGGATATCAAAAGACCACTCATTTACTATCCTGGGACAAGGCCAAGTATAGCCCATGGAGATATCCCCCAACACACAAGCATGAGGGGGGTGCAAAACCGGACAAGAAGATCACTTCAGCAACTCAACCCAAGTAGAGTATAGCAACAAAAAAAAAGTCTGGCATGACGTGATGCGCCCTCTTAGAGACGTCATGGGAGAGCGCAAGCAAGCCAGTGACTCAGCCCCTGTAATAGGGCCAGAGGCAGAGAATCCCAGTGCAGAGTGGGTAGCTGGCCAGGAAGAGACAGCAAGGTTGGTTCATCACTGCAGTGCCTTCCTGTTCACCTTCCCACCCCTGGGTCAGACTACACTCAATCATAGGACCTACTGAAGAGATGAGTCTTCAGAAAAAGACAATAAACTGCCCAAATACAGGTGTGCCAAGATTGTAGCGTCATACCGAAAAAGACTCAAGCCAGTAATCGCTGCCAAAGGTGCTTCAACAAAGAACTGATTAAAGGGTCTGAATACTTATGTAAATATGATATTACCCCCCAAAAATGTAATCTGTTTTTGCTTTGTCGTTATGGGGTATTGTGTGTATTTTTATCAATTTTAGAATAAGGCTGTAACATAATGCAATGTAGAAAAAGTCAAGGGGTCTGAATACTTTCTGAATGTGCTGTATATAGAAGAAAGCCTTGCCTCCAGCTGTTTACAATATGGAGGCCTGCGTCTTGTGACCGTAGAGGGCATGACCAAATCAGAGAGATCAGTAGGAGTAAGTCCATGCAATGCTTTGTAGGTTAACAGTAAAACAAGTTTAACCTCTGTGGCGTCAGTATGCGTCGCACATACTGTCACCAAACACACACAAAGTTATCATGTACGCCGCTGCCACTTTGTTTTTTTATCCTTATTGCTATCAAGTCGTTTTCTATGTGACACAGCCACAGCCACAGCCACGTGTAGAAGTAGATGACAGCGCATCCCACAGTGTGACCAAAACAAAGATCTACACACATTCTCAGAGTTTTGGAGAACCACCTGAGTGAATTATCTTCATTTATCCACCATTTTTGTTTCCTACTTCACAGTATGGCTGTGAAAGAAAAGTGTTTATATTATTTTCTCCAGAAGTTCCTTCTTGAACATATGAACTTTCAATTGCCTTAATAACAAACTGGCATTTGATCTGTAAATATGTTAAATTACGAGCCTAGTTTAGCCAAGGAGAACGTTATGAAAAAATAAGGAGAACTACAGGATCCTTCCTGGTTTAATTATTATTATTATTATCATATATTTTTTTAGGGGGTAGATCAGATTCAATATTCTAGATAGACTGTGGCCTCCATCAATGCAATTGTCTACATCATTTCCAATCCCCCATATATTTTTTTTATATACAGTACCAGTCAAAAGTTTGGACATGCCTACTCATTCCAGTTTTTCTTTTTTTTTTTAATACTATTTTCATTCTATAATAATAGTGAAGACATCAAAACTATGAAATAACACATATGAAATCATGTAGTAACCAAAGAAGTGTTATATTATATATTATGTATTATGTATTATGTTATATAATATATTTTAGATTCTTCAAAGTAGCCACCCTTTGCCTTGATGACAGCTTTGCACACTCTTGGCATTCTCTCAACCAGGAATGCTTTTCCAACTGTCTTGAAGGAGTTCCCACATATGCTGAGCACTTGTTGGCTGCTTTTCCTTCACTCTGCGGTCCAGCTCAACCCAAACCATCTCAATTGGGTTGAGGTCAGGTGATTGTAGAGGCCAGGTCATCTGATGGGGCACTCCATCACTCTCCTTCTTGGTCAAATAGCCCTTACACTTTACTCAGTACTTTGCTTAAGCACCTTTGGCAGCGATTACAGCATAGAGTCTTCTTGGGAATGACGATACAAGCTTGGTACACCTGTATTTGGGGAGTTTATCCCATTCTTCTGTGCAGATCCTCTCAATCTCTACCAGGTTGGTGGTGAAGCGTTGCAGCACAGCTATTTTACGGTCTCTACAGAGATGTTCAATCGGGTTCAAGTCCGGGCTCTTGCTGGGCCACTCAAGAACGTTCAGAGTCTTGTCCCGAAGCCACTCCTGTATTGTCTTGGTTGTGTGCTTAGGGTCATTGTAATTTAAAAAATGTATAAGAATGTATAAGAATTTGTTCTTAACTGACTTGCCTAGTTAAAGGTTCAATAAAAAAAGGTTCAATAAAAAAAGGTTCAATAAAAAATCAATAAAAAACTACCACCTCTCCCCAAATTGGAGTAAACTAATAAACAACAACTATTGGATCCTTCCAATAGATTGACTGAGATTATAGTTAATAATAGTGTTAATAGTTAATAATAGCGAACATTAACTAGTTAAGCTAGCTAAACAAAAGAGACAAAAGAGACCCATTCTCAAAGAGGCGAGTTCACATGTGAAATCTTAAAGAGATGGGTGTGGCTAGGTTTAAGTTCCTTGGTGCTGACTATGGCATCTCAAAAGGGACAAACAGTACTATTGGCACTTTTTTTTCTCGTTCGGTTCGCCTAGCCGACTTCGGCTAGGAGCCAGCAGGACTGAGGCATGCTGATGCCTTAAGGCTTAAGAGGGTGTGGATGATGCTGAATGGGCATAAACAAAGAAGAGCTCTCCAGCAAGTGTGAAAACCTCTACAAATTCTCTTAAGGGATTTTTATCTAAAGTGTGTAAACAAGTATGTCAACTTTCATGCTTTCCCATTTCCTTATCAAATTGTATGACATACCATTTCGAAGCTCTGATTCTGTACTTTTACCAACAAAAATAACAGTTTTTGTTAAAAAAAAAATGTAAAAGCCTAGGATCTTTTTATTTTTTAAAATGTTTACCCCTTTTTCTCCCCAATTTCGTGGTATCCAATTGTTGTAGTAGCTACTATCTTGTCTCATCGCTACAACTCCCGTACGGGCACGGGAGAGACAAAGGTTGAATGTCATGCGTCCTCCGATACACAACCCAACCAGCCGCACTGCTTCTTAACACAGCGCGCATCCAACCCAGAAGCCAGCCGCACCAATGTGTCGGAGGCTACACCGTGCACCCGGCAACCTTGGTTAGCGCGCACTGCGCCCGGCCCGCCACAGGAGTCGCTAGTGCGCGATGAGACAAGGACATCCCTACCGACCAAGCCCTCCCTAACCCGGACGACGCTAGGCCAATTGTGCGTCGCCCCAAGGACCTCCCGGTCGCGGCCGGTTACGACAGAGCCTGAGCGCGAACCCAGGGACTCTGATTGCACAGCTGGCGCTGCAGTACAGCGCCCTTAACCACTGCGCCACCCGGGAGGCCTAAAAGCCTAGGATCTTGTAACCAATATGTGAGAATGCTGTTGATTGACTATAGCTCAGCGTTCAACACCATAGTACCTGCCCTCAAAGCTCATCACTAAGCTAAGGAACCTGGGACTAAACACCTCCCTCTGCAACTGGATCCTGGACTTCCTGACGGGCCGCCCCCAGGTGGTGAGGGTAGGTAGCAACACATCTGCCACGCTGATCCTCAACACTGGAGCTCCCCAGGGGTGCTTGCTCAGTCCCCTTCTGTACTCCCTGTTCACCCACGACTGCATGGCCAGGCACGACTCCAGCACCATCATTAAGTTTGCTGATGACACAACAGTGGTAGGCCTGATCACCGACAACAACAAGACAGCCTATAGGGAGGAGGTCAGAGACCTGGCCTGGTGGTGCCAGAATAACAACCTATCCCTCAATGTAACCAAGACCAAGGAGATGATTTTTACTACAGGAAAAGAAGCACTGAGCACGTCCCCATTCTCATCGATGGGGCTGTAGTGGAGCAGGTTCCTTGGTGTCCACATCAACAACAAACTAGAATGGTCCAAGCACACCAAGACAGTCGTCAAGAGGGCACGACAAAGCCTATTCCCCCTCAGGAAACTAAAAAGATTTGGCATGGGTCCTGAGATCCTCAAAAGGTTCTACAGCTGCAACATCGAGAGCATCCTGACCGGTTGCATCACTGCCTGGTACAGCAATTGCTCGGCCTCTGACCGCAAGGCACTTCAGAGGGTAGTGCATACGGCCCAGTGCATCACTGGGGCTATGCTGCCTGCCATCCAGGATCTCTACACCAGGCGGTGTCAGAGGAAGGCCCTGGAAATTGTCAAAGACCCCAGCCACCCCAGTCATAGACTGTTCTCTCTACTACCACATCGCAAGCGGTACCGGAGTGCCAAGTCTAGGACAAAAAGGCTTCTCAACAGTTTTTACCCCCAAGCCATAAGACTTCTGAACAGGTAACCAAATGGTTACCCGGACTATTTGCATTGTGTGTCCCCCCCCACCCCCTCTTTTTACGCTGCTGCTACTCACTGTTTATCATATATGCATAATCACTTTAACTATACATTCATGTACATACTACCTCAATTGGCCCGACCAACCAGTGCCACGCACATTGGCTAACCGGGCTATCTGCATTGTGTCCCACCACCCGCCAACCCCTCTTTTTACGCCACTGCTACTCTCTGTTCATCATATATGCATAGTCACTTTAACCATACCCACATGTGCATACTACCTCACTCAGCCTGACTAACCGGTGTCTGTATATAGCCTTGCTACTCTTATTTTCAGATGTCTTTTTATTGTTGTTTTATTTCTTTACTTACCTACACACACACACACACATACTTTTTTTTCTCCGCACTATTGATTAGAGCCTGTAAGTAAGCATTTCACTGTAAGGTTCGGTGCACGTGACAAATAAACTTTGATTTGATTTTAAATGCAATGAGGCGCAGAGGAAGACCCTGTTAATTGCTCCAAATGCCGAATGTGTGACATGGCCACTTAACAAAACAATATCAATAGCTTACAGTACCTTCGGAGAGTATTCAGACCCCTTGACTTTTCCACATTTTGTTACGTTACAGCCTTATTTCTAAAATTGATTAAATCGTTTTTTCCCTCATCAATCTACACACAATACCCCATAATGACAAAGCAAAAACAGGTTTTTATAAAATATTTTGAAATATCACATTTTCGTAAGTATTCAGACCCTTTACTCAGTACTTTGTTGATGCACCTTTGGCAGCGATGCTAACAGGTTTCCTCCAGATGTGACGCTTGGCATTCAGGCCAAAGAGTTTAATCTTGGTTTTCATCAGACCAGAGAATCTGGTTTCTCCTGGTCTGAGATTCTTAAGGTACCTTTTGGCAAACTCAAAGCGGGCCTTTTACTGTTGAGTATCTTCCGTCTGGCCATTCTACGTTAAAGGCCTGATTGGTGGAGTGCTGCAGAGATTGTTGTCCTTCTGGAAGTTTGTCCCATCTCCACAGAGGTACTCTAGCGCTCTGTCAGAGTGTCCATCGGGCTCTTGGTCACCTCCCTGACCAAGGCCCTTCTCCCCCGATTGCTGAGTTTGCCCGGGACGGCCAGCTCTAGGAAGAGTCTTGGTGGTTCCAAACTTAATCCATTTAAGAATGATGGAGGCCACTGTGTTTTGGTACCCTTCCCCAGATCTGTGTCTTGACACAATCCTGTCTCAGGGGCTCTACGGACAATTCCTTCCACCTCATGGCTTGGTTATTGCTCTGACATGCACTGTCAACTGTGGAACCTCTCTATCTCTCCCTCTGTGACTTCTGTGGGTATTTCCAGGAATGAGAGTGAGAATGGGTCAATTGAGCGTGCTGATAGAAAGGGGCTAGAGCAGTCGTATTCAAAGTCAGCGGGAACTGCAGTGGGGTAGACAAAATAAATTAAACCTTTAAAAAAATTTGTAACAAAACATTTAAAGTACATATTATTGTATGGGACAATATACAAATACTTTTGAGAAAGATCAATGCAATTTTATTGAGTAAATGTTTTTATTGGTTTATTTTAATTTTAATAAGAGATGAAAATGTTAATAATTTAAGGTTATTTGTTGATGTAAAACTATAAACTGAACAAAAATATAACATGCTACAATTTCAAAGATTTTACTGAGTTACAGTTATTATAAGGAAATCAGTCAATTGAAATAAATTAATTAGGCCCTAATCTATGGATTTCACATGACTTGGAAGGGGCGGAGCCATGGGTGGGCCTGGAAGGGCATAGGCCCACCTTCTTGGGAGCCAGGCCCAGCCAATCAGTTTTTTCCCACAAAAGGGCTTTATTACAGACATTAATACTCCTCAGTTTCATCAGCTTTCCGGTGGTGAAGAAGCCGGAAGTGGAGGTCCTGGGCTGGCTGGCATAGTTACACATGGTCCGCAGTTGGGAGGCCAATTGGACGTACTGCCAAATTCTCTAATACGACGTTGGAGGCGGCTTATGGTAGAGAAATTAACATTAAATTACCTGGACACAGCTCTGGTGGACATACCTGTAGTCAGCATGCCATTTGTATGCTCCTTTAAAACTTGTTGCATTCATATTTTTGTTCAGTTTATGTACAGAATACGAAATTCTCTTAGACCATGTTGGTGGTTGAGCTTTAGGCATCAATCACTGCTTTGTTGCTAGCATTTACCTCACAAGCTTAGGAGTCATGCGGTGCATATGACCAAGAACACTCTAGCCTATTCATAGTAACACAAATATGTGTATGTGTGTGCGTGTGTGTGCAACCATAGCATAGATAATCTTTAGCTGTAGTAAAGCTAGAGACTGCCACAGACAAAATATCTGCATTCTTGAACATGTGATCTTTCATGTGCCTTAATAACTAAATGGTACAGTTGAAGTCAGAGGTTAACATACACCTTAGCCAAATACATTAAAACTCAGTTTTTCACAATTCCTGATATTTAATCCTAGTAAAGATTTCCTGTCTTGGGTCAGTTAGCATCAACACTTTATTTTAAGAATGTGAAATGTCAGAATAAGAGTAGAGAGAATGATTTATTTCAGCTTATTTCTTTCATTACATTCCAAGTGGGTCAGAAGTCTACATGCACTCAAATAGTATTTGGTAGCATTGCCTTTAAATTGTTTAACTTGGGTCAAATGTTTCGGGTAGCCTTCCACAAGCTTCCCAAAATAAGTTGGGGGAATGTTGGGCCATTCCTCCTGACAGAGCTGGTGTAACTGAGTCAGGATTGTAGGCCTACTTGCTCGCACACGCTTTTTCAGTTCTGCCCACAATTCTTCTATAGGGTTGAGGTCAGGGCTTTATGATGGCCACTCGAATACCTAGACTTTGTTGTCCTTAAGCCATTTTGCCACAACTTTGGAAGTATGCTTGGGGTCATTGTCCAGTGGGAAGATCCATTTGCGACCAAGCTCTAACTGATGTCTTGAGATGTTGCTTCAATATATCCACATAATGTTCCTGCCTCAGGATGCCATCTATTTTGTGAAGTGCATCAGTCCCTCCTGCAGCAAAGCACCCCCACAACATGATGCTGCCACCACCGTGCTTCACGGTTGGGATGGTGTTCTTCGGCTTGCAAGCCTCCCCCTTTTTCATCCAAACATAACGATGGTCATTATGGCCAAACAGTTCTATTTTTTTTCCATCAGACCAGAGGACATTCCTCCAAAAAGTACCATCTTTGTTGCCGTGTGTAGTTGCAAACCGTAGTCTGGCTTTTTTATGGCGGTTTTGGAGCAGTGGCTTCTTCCTTGCTGAGCGGCCTCTCAGGTTACATAGGACTCGTTTTACTGTAGATATAGATACAGTGCCTTGCGAAAGTATTCTGCCCCCTTGAACTTTGCGACCTTTTGCCACATTTCAGGCTTCAAACATAAAGATATAAAACTGTATTTTTTTGTGAAGAATCAACAACAAGTGGGACACAATCATGAAGTGGAACGCCATTTATTGGATATTTCAAACTTTTTTAACAAATCAAAAACTGAAAAATTGGGCGTGCAAAATTATTCAGCCCCCTTAAGTTAATACTTTGTAGCGCCACCTTTTGCTGCGATTACAGCTGTAAGTCGCTTGGGGTATGTCTCTATCAGTTTTGCACATCGAGAGACTGACATTTTTTCCCATTCCTCCTTGCAAAACAGCTCGAGCTCAGTGAGGTTGGATGGAGAGCATTTGTGAACAGCAGTTTTCAGTTCTTTCCACAGATTTTCGATTGGATTCAGGTCTGGACTTTGACTTGGCCATTCTAACACCTGGATATGTTTATTTTTGAACCATTCCATTGTAGATTTTGCTTTATGTTTTGGATCATTGTCTTGTTGGAAGACAAATCTCCGTCCCAGTCTCAGGTCTTTTGCAGACTCCATCAGGTTTTCTTCCAGAATGGTCCTGTATTTGGCTCCATCCATCTTCCCATCAATTTTAACCATCTTCCCTGTCCCTGCTGAAGAAAAGCAGGCCCAAACCATGATGCTGCCACCACCATGTTTGACAGTGGGGATGGTGTGTTCAGCTGTGTTGCTTTTACGCCAAACATAACGTTTTGCATTGTTGCCAAAAAGTTCAATTTTAGTTTCATCTGACCAGAGCAGCTTCTTCCACATGTTTGGTGTGTCTCCCAGGTGGCTTGTGGCAAACTTTAAACAACACTTTTTATGGATATCTTTAAGAAATGGCTTTCTTCTTGCCACTCTTCCATAAAGGCCAGATTTGTGAAATATACGACTGATTGTTGTCCTATGGACAGAGTCTCCCACCTCAGCTGTAGATCTCTGCAGTTCATCCAGAGTGATCATGGGCCTCTTGGCTGCATCTCTGATCAGTCTTCTCCTTGTATGAGCTGAAAGTTTAGAGGGACGGCCAGGTCTTGGTAGATTTGCAGTGGTCTGATACTCCTTCCATTTCAATATTATCGCTTGCACAGTGCTCCTTGGGATGTTTAAAGCTTGGGAAATCTTTTTGTATCCAAATCCGTCTTTAAACTTCTTCACAACAGTATCTCGGACCTGCCTGGTGTGTTCCTTGTTCTTCATGATGCTCTCTGCGCTTTTAACGGACCTCTGAGACTATCACAGTGCAGGTGCATTTATACGGAGACTTGATTACACACAGGTGGATTGTATTTATCATCATTAGTCATTTAGGTCAACATTGGATCATTCAGAGATCCTCACTGAACTTCTGGAGAGAGTTTGCTGCACTGAAAGTAAAGGGGCTGAATAATTTTGCACGCCCAATTTTTCCGTTTTTGATTTGTTAAAAAAGTTTGAAATATCCAATAAATGTCGTTCCACTTCATGATCGTGTCCCACTTGTTGTTGATTCTTCACAAAAAAATACAGTTTTATATCTTTATGTTTGAAGACTGAAATGTGGCAAAAGGTCGCAAAGTTCAAGGGGGCCGAATACTTTCGCAAGGCACTGTATAGACTCTAGTATCTTCACACGGAACTTTGCTGTTGTTCTGGGATTGATTTGCACTTTTCGCACCAAAGTACATTCATCTCTAGGAGACAGAATGTGTATCCCTCCTGGCTACGTGGTCCCATGGTGTTTAGACTTGCGTACTATTGTTTGTACAGATGAACGTGGTACCTTCAGGCGTTTGGAAATTGCTCCCAAGGATGAACCAGACTTGTGGAAGTCTACCATTTTTCTTCTGACGTCTTGGCTGATTTCTTTAGATTTTTCCATGATATCAAGCAAAGAGGCACTGAGTTTGAAGGTAGGCATTGAAATACATCCCCAGGTACACCTCCAATTGACTCAAATTATGTCAATAAGCCTATCAGAAGCTTCTAAAGCCATGACATAATTTTCTGGAATTTTCCAAGCTGTTTAAAGGCACAGTCATCTTAATGTATGTAAACTTCTGACCCACTGAAATTGTGATACAGTGAATTATAAGTGAAATAATCTGTCTGTAAACAATTGTTGGAAAAATTACTTGGGTCATGCACAAAGTAGATGTCCTAACCGACTTGCCAAAACTATAGTTTGTTAACAAAACATTTGTGGAGTGGTTGAAAAACGAGTTTTAATGTGTTGGGGTAGGTTCCTTGTTCCTTGTCAATCATTCTGCTTATTGGTGACATCAGCAATCAGACAATTACTTCTTTAAGTAAATCAATCAAACCTTTATTAATGCAATTGCAGACAGAAGTTGACAACGGAAACGCAGTATGCATGTTTCAGAGTAAGTTCTGCAAAAAAAAAAATGTAAACGTTTTTTAATATGCTTGCAGTCAACCCCTAGTGATGTAACTGCCTATGTCAACACTTTCTACTCATGAGACCAAGCCCATGCATATACAGTTATACAAACTTGCAGGAGTGAACAATAGTCCAGTGTTTTCTAAGGGCTCAGCAGTAATTTCCATTCCTGTGTGGCTTACAGTGGTGTGTCTGACTTGTCTCTTATCTCTTTACTCCCCTGCAGGGGTCTGTGTCTATGTATCTCTTTTAGCCTTGAGGCGCTTTCTCACAGACACCCTGTTTTGACTGCAATGGCTCACACATCTCTCAGACCGTTTCTTATAAGAGGCAGAGACTAGAAAAGAACTGTGGAACAGTATTAAACCTTATAATGCAATTATTGCTAATCTGTGGTCCAGGACCCTATAAATGTAGGGGGGGGGGGGGGGGGGGGGTCTTATAGCCCTTCCCCTTCTATTAATACAACATTAGCATAATCAATTATTATAATACATCAATCATTTGGTGCAGCCAAACTTCCGACTTCAACTGTATAGTTCAACTAGTAATTCAACTACATTTTGCAGTAGCTTGGTGGTAGTTGAACTAAATTCAAATCTTGGTAATATTTTCAGTAGTTACTTACTTTTTTTGCCATGTAGTGCTGTAGCTAATTACTGGAACTATACACTACTTTTTTTGCAGAAATAAAATATGGGTGAAGTAGGCAAGAAATTCCTTTCTTTTTTGACAACAGACCTTCCTAATACTAACTTGAAACATAGCTTTTGTGTGTAGTAGGCTAAATTACATATCCTGTTAACATCTGACTGCAGAGTGATGTGATCTGTTCTCGCAATTTGTAGTCTATGACACTTCAGATTTAGTTATGATAATTTGGTTTGGGTGTAGTGAACTACTTTTTCAAAGTAACTTTAGTTAGGTAAACCATATTTTTAGGGTAGCTTTCGTGTAGCTAAACAGAAATTCTTCCAGTGTGAAGTACAGCCCATGGGCCTTGTGCTTTGATCGGGAGCCAGGGCCATGTGGGATAGGAGCCATAAAGATCACCGGTGTTCCCCAAAAGCAACCCAGGGTCGAACACACACGCGCACACGCACACACACCAAGTAGTGCAGACACACATGCACAAATGCAAAAACACACAGTCACATTTCATGCTCCTTTCCATTGAGACCATTCTCCTTCACCCCCTCGAATCTCCAACTTCCCCTTCCCCCTCCCCCTGCAAACCTCGCTGAGCCTCCAACCTAAAAAAAACTCAGTTTCTCTGCCACAAACTGAGAGGTTTCTGAGAGGGATCAGAGTTGAAGCAGCTGGTAAAGCTCAAGGTTCTTTTTCATACTACAAAGCATTCCTTTCTACCTCATTTAGGCCTACAGAACGGTGCTAGGGAAGGAAATATGTCTGGATTTGGGAATAATCCTTTTTTGGGGTTGTTAAATAAAATATTAATATTATGCAGACATTTTTCCACCAATATTCACAGTTTGAGGTGCGGTAGAGCTTTGTTTGTTTATGTTCTGCATGCATGCATATTGCCTGTAAACAAGTTATTTGGCGTTGCTCTCTGGCTTTGCCACCTTGCCCATGCTGCAATAGCCAGTCTTTCTGCTTGGAAAGTAATATTGTTGCTGTGCCATGGTGAAAGCTGTAGCACAGAGAGGGAAAGAACATTTGAGAAATGAGCGAGAGAGAGAGAGAGAGAGAGAGAGAGAGAGAGAGAGAGAGAGATAGAGAGAGAGAGAGAAAGAGAGAGAGAGAGAGAGAGCGAGAGAGAGAGGGAGAGAGAGAAAGAGAGAGAAAGAAATAAATAAAGAACCAGTAAAGAGAACGACTGAGACGTCTAAAATCCCTTAATCTAAACACACATACATATTAACTAAAGCATTACAAAGAATACACACAGAGAGACAGAAAGAACGAGGAACAGAGGAAAAAGGAGAGAGTGAGCTCCTCCCTAAGGTAGTCACAGACAAGCACACACACACACAAACATGTGTAAGTATGTACGGCAGGGCCAAATCAGAGAGAAAAGTAGCAGTAAAACCAGTAAAACCTGTGTGGCGCCATACACACACACACACACACACACACACACACACACACACACACACACACACACACACACACACACACACACACACACACACACAAAGAAATTAGGTGGGTCTCTGGAATCATCCAGCTGAGAGGGACAGGACACCGTTTTTATTGTAAGAAAGTCTCGCAACCTCAACCCACCCAAAATCGAATGACACAACCTTAAAATTGGTACATTTATACTGAAAAAATAATAATAAAACCCAACATGTAAAGTGTTTGTCTCATGTTTCTTGAGCTGAAATAAAATATCCCAGAAAATGTCCATATGCACAAAAACTTATTTCTCTCAAATTTCGAGCACAAATGTGTTTACATCCCTGTTAGTGAGCATTTCTCCTTTGCCAAGATAATCCATCCACCTGACAGGTGTGGCATATCAAGAAGCTGCTTAAACAGCATAATCATTACACAGGTACACCTTGTGCTGGGGACAATAAAAGGCAACTCTAAAATGTGAGGAATGATGTGCAGGAATGTCCACCAGAGCTGTTGCCAGACAAATGAATGTTTGTTTCTCTACCATAATCCGCCTCCAATGTTGTTTTAGAGAAGTTGGCAGTACGTCCAGTCGGCCTCAGAAACGCAGACGACGTGTAACCACCCCAGCTCAGGACCTCAACATTCGGCTTCTTCACCTGTGGGATCATCTGATGGGGTGCTGAGGTGTATTTCTGTTTGTAATAAAGCCCTTTTGTGGGGAGAAACAAATTGGATGGGCCTATGCCCTCCCATGTCCACCCATGGCTGCGCCCTTGCCCAGTCATGGATTAGGGCCTAATTCATTTATTTCAATTGACTGATTTCCTTATAATAACTGTAACTCAGTAAAATCTTTGAAATTGTAGCATGTTATATTTTTGTTCAGTTTATAGCTTTACATCAACAAATAACCTTAAATTATTAACATTTTCATCTCTTATTAAAATTAAAATAAACCAATAAAAACATTTACTCAATAAAATTGCATTGATCTTTCTCAAAAATATTTGTCTATTGTCCCATACAATAATATGTACTTTAAATGTTTTGTTAAAACATTTTTTAAATGTTTAATTTATTTTGTCTACCCCACTGCAGTTCCCGCTTACTTTGAATACGACTGCTCTAGCCCCTTTCTATCAGCACGCTCAATTGACCCATTCTCACTCTCATTCCTGGAAATACCCACAGAAGTCACAGAGGGAGAGATAGAGAGAGAGATGTGGGGAGTAGATAGAGAAGGAGGGAGGGATAGAGAAAGAGAGCGAGATAGAGAGGGACATAGAGAATTATTAAAGATCCCACTGTATTCCCCCATTATATTGAATGAACTACAGGACAAAATACAAACCCTCCAACCCAAAAAGTCCTGTGGTGTTGATGCTATCCTAAATCAAATGACAAATAATACAGACCACAAATTACAATTGGCTACACTTAAGCTTTTTAACATCATCCTCAGCTCTGGCATCTTCCCCAATATTTGGAAGGACTGGTCACCCCAATCCATAAAAGTAGAGACAAATTTGACCCTAATAACTACCGTTGGATATGCGTGAACAGCAACCTTGGGAAAATCCTCTGCATTATCATTAACAGCAGACTTGTACATTTCCTCAGTGAAAACAATGTACTGATCAAATATCAAATTGTCTTTTTACCAAATTACCGGATGATAGGCCACGTATTCACCCTGTACACACTAATTGAGAAACAAACCAAAACAAAGGCAAAGTCTTCTCGTACTTTGTTGATTTCAAAAAAGCTTTTGACTCGATTTGACATGAGGGTTTGCTATACAAATTGATGGAAAGCGGTGTTGGGGGAAAAACATACAACATTATAAAATTCACGTATCCATGCAGTTAAAATTGGCAAAAAAACATTTATTTCCACAGGGCTGTGGGGTGAGACAGGATGCAGTTTGAGCCCCACCCTCTTCAACATATACAGTGGCAATAAAAGGTATGTGAAGCCTTTGGGATTATCTGAATTTCTGCATAAATTGGTCATCAAATTTGATCTGATCTTCATCTAAGTCACAACAATAGACAAACACAGTGTGCTTAAACTAATAACAGACAAATTATTGTATTTTTCTTGTCTATATTGAATACATAATTTAAACATTCACAGTGTAGGTTGGGAAAAGTATGTGAACCCCTAGAAGCTAATGACTTCTCCAAAAGCTAATTGGAGTCAGGAGTCAGCTAACCTGGAGTTCAATCAATGAGACGAGATTGGAGATGTTTGTTAGGTCTGCCTTGGCCTATGAAAAACACTCATAAAATTTGAGTTTGCTAGTCACAAGAAGCATTGCCCGATGTGAACCATGTCTCGAACAAAAGAGATCTCAGAAGACCCAAGATTAATAATTGTTGACTTACATTAAGCTGGAAAGGGTTACAAAAGTATCTCTAAAAGCCTTCATGTTCATCAGTCCACGATAAGCCAACTTGTCCATAAATGGATAAAGTTCAGCACTGTTGCTACTCTCCCTAGGAGTGGCCGTCCTGCAAAGATGACTGCACGAGCACAGCGCAGAATTCTCAATGATGTTAAGAAGAACCATAGTGTCAGCTAAAGACTTACAGAAATCTCTAGAAGATGCTAACATCTCTGACAAGTCTACGATAGGTAAAACACTAAACAAGAATGGTGTTCATGGGAGGACGCCACGGAAGAAGCCACTGCTGTCCAAAAAAGACATTGCTGCACATCTGAAGTTTGCAAAAGTGCACCTGGATGTTCCATAGTGCTGCTGGCAAAATATTCTGTGGACAGATGACACTACAGTTGAGTTGTTTGGAAGGAACACACAACACTGTGAGGAGAAAAAAAGGCACAGCAGACCAACATCAAAACCTCTTCTCAACTGTAAAGTATGGTGGAGGGAGCATCATGATTTGGGGCTTCCTCAAATATATTAAGACATTCATAGGCTATCTGTCCACCAATTGAAGCTCAACAGAAGTTTGATAATGCAACAGGACAATGACCCAAAACACAGAAGTAAATCAACAACAGAATGACTTCAACAAAAGAAAATACGCCTTCTGGAATGGCCCAGTCAGAGTCCTGACCTCAACCCGATTGAGATGCTGGGGCATGACCTCAAGAGAGCAGTTCACACCAGACATCCCAAGAATATTGCTGAACTGAAACAGTGTTGTAAAGAAGAGTGGTCTAAATTTCCTCCTGACCGTTGTGCAGGTCTGATGCGCAACTACAGAAAACATTTGGTTGAGTTTATTGCTGCCAAAGGAGGGTCAACCAGTTATTAAAACCAAGGGTTCACATACTTTTCCCACCCTGCCCTGTGAATGTTTTACCGTGTGTTCATAAAAACATGAACAAATAATTGTATGTTATTAGTTTAATTAAGCAGACTGTGTTTGTATATTGTCTATTATTGACCTAGATGAAGATGAAATCAAATTTGATGACCAATTTATGCAGAAATCCAGGTATTTCCAAAGGGTTCACATACTATTTCTTGCCACTGTATTTCAATGAATTGGTGAGGGCACTACAACATTCTGCAGCACCCAGCATCACCCTACTAGAATCTGAAGTCAAATATTTACTGTTTGCTGAAACCCCATATCTGAGGCTAATATATAAACAGCGTTATGGTAATGTGGTCGTATAGTTTCCCATGAGTTTCACCAAATTGTACCAAACGGACCAGTTTGTAGCTGGATTCTTCACCGATCTTTTATACCTTCTCCATAACATAAATGTTGTTCGGACCTCAGGTTCTGTGAGGTGGAAGAAATTCCTTTGTTCTCTAAGAAAATTCACTCTGTCTCTATACTGTGGCCATGAGGAGATAATCTCTTCCAGGAATTCACGACCTCTCTCTGACCACAGCAGCCTGTGTGTAGGAGACAGGGAGCGGGGGATGGGGCTTGTTGTACCAAAAGAGGGCAACGTCATGACAGGGGCAGAGTTCTAATCTACGGCAGAGATAGCCTGCAGAGTTCTGTCATACTATCCAGGTCTGTGCCCTAACAATTCGAGCTTCTACTTTTAAAAATCCACTTTTCCAGAAACAAGTCTCTCACCGTTACCGCTTGTTATAGACCCCCCTCAGCCCCCAGCTGTGCCCTGGACACCATATGTGAATTGATTGCCCCCCATCTTCACAGTTTGTACTGTTAGGTGACCTAAACTGGGATATGATTAACACCTCAGCTGTCCTACGATCTAAGCCAGATGCCCTCAATCTCACGCAAATTATCTACCAGGTGCAACCCTAAATCCGTAACCATAGGCATCCTCTTAGATATCATTCTGACCAACATGCCCTCTAAATACACCTCTGCTGTCATCAACCAGGATCTCAGCGATCACTGCCTCATTGCCTGCATCCGTAATGGGTCCGCGGTCAAACGATCACTACTCATCATTGTCAAACTCTCCCTAGAATATTTCAGCGAGCAGGCCTTTCTAATCGACCTGGACTGGGTATCCTGGAAGGATATTGACCTCATCCCGTTAGTAGAGGATGCCAGGTTGCTCTTTAAAAGTGCTTTCCTCACCATCTTAAATAAGCATGCCAAATTCTAAAAATGTAGAACTAAGAACAGGTGTAGCCCCTGGTTCACCCCAGACTTGACTGCCCTTGACCAGCACAAAAACATCCTGTGGCGTTCTGCATTAGCATTGAATAGCCCCCACGATATGCAAGTCAGAAACCAATATGCACAGTCAGTTAGGAAAGGCTAGCTTTTTCAAACAGAAATGTGCATCCCGTAGCACTAATTTCAAAAGGTTTTGGGGCACTGTAAAGTCCATGGAGAGTAAGAGCACCTCCTCCCAGCTGCCCACTGCACTGAGGCTAGGAAACATCCCCCCTCCCGCTTCTCCTACACCCAAATCCAGACATCTGATGTTCTGAAAGAGCTGCAAAATCTGGATCCCTACAAATCAGCTGGGCTAGACAATCTGGACCCTCTCTTTCCAAAATGATCCATTGTTGCAACCCCTATTACTAGCCTGTTCAACCTCTCTTTTGTATCGTCTGAGATCCCCAAAGATTGGAAAGCTGCAGCGGTCATCCCCCTCTTCAAAGGGGGATACATTCTAGACCCAAACTGTTATAGACCTACTGTATATCCATCCTGCCCTGCAATTCTAAAATCTTCAAAAGCCAAGTTAACAAACAGATCACCGACCATTTCGAATCCCATCGTACCTTCTCCACTATACAATATGGTTTCCGAGCTGGTCATGGGTGCACCTCAGCCACGCTCAAGGCCCTAAACGATATCATAACCGCCATCGATGAAAGACAGTACTGTGCAGCCGTCTTCATCGACCTGGCCAAGGCTTTCGACTCATTCAATCACCTCATTCTTATCGGCAGACTCAATAGGCTTGGTCTCTCTAATGACTGCCTCGCCTGGTTCACCAACTAGTTCTCAGATAGAGTTCAGTGTGTCAAATCGGAGGGCTTGTTGTCCGGACCTCTTGCAGTGTCTATGGGGGTGCCACAGGGTTCAATTCTCAATTCCCTTTTCTCTGTATATGTCAATGATGTCGCTCTTGCTGCTGGTGATTCTCTGATCCACCTCCACGCAGACGACACCATTCTGTATACATCTGGCTCTTCTTTGGACACTGTGTTAATAAACCTCCAAACAAGCTTCAATGCCATACAACAGTCCTTCCGTGTCCACCAACTGCTTTTAAATGCAAGTAAAACTAAATGCATTCTCTTCAACCAATTGCTGCCCGCACCCGCCCGCCCGACTAGCGTCACTACTCTGGACGGTTATGACTTTGTGCTTTTTGACCCTTTTGTTTTCCCTTGTTTCCAGTTAGTATTTGCACCTGTGCCTTGTTTCCCTTGAATGTATTTAAACCCTTAGTTTTCCTCAGTTCTTTGCTCTGTGTTTGAATGTTAGCACCCAGCCCCAGCGATGCTGTGAACATTTGTTGCTCCAGTTGGACTCTCTTGTGGTACTCTGTGTTTGTTCTCGTTTATTTATTTTTGATTATCTTTTGAGGCTTTTTTCGGCTGTACCTAGCACCCTGTGGATTTACCTTTTGACTTGGAGGATTACCTTTTTCTCTTGGAATTACTTTTGACGTTGTGGATTTATATTTTTGCCTGAAGAACTTTCCTTTTTACTTTATTAAAACACAGTCTCAAGTACTACTGTGTCTGCCTCATCTTCTGGGTTCTGTCGACTATTAGTGGCTCAGTTTGCTATGTGACTGTTTCTCACACCGGAGACCTGAGTTCGTAACCGGGTCTTGACAATCGGCTTCCTATTTTGCAACAAAGCATCCTTTACTCATGCTGCCAAGCATACCCTCGTAAAACTGACTATCCTACCGATCCTTGACTTCGATGATGTCATTTACAAAATAGCCTCCAACACTCTACTCAGCAAACTGGATGTAGTCTATCACAGTGCCATCCGTTTTGTCACCATAGCCCCATATTCTACCCACCACTGCGACCTGTTTGCTCTCGTTGGCTGGCCCTCGCTAAACATTCATCGCCAAACCCACTGGCTCCAGGTCATCTGTAAGTCTTTGCTAGGTAAAGCCCCGCCTTATCTCAGCTCACTGGTCACCAAAGCAACACCCACCCGTAGCATGCGCTCCAGCAGGTATATTTCACTGGTCATCCCCAAAGCCAACACTTCTTTTGACCGCCTTTCCTTCCTGTTCTCTGCTGCCAATGACTGAAACAAATTGCAAAAATCACTGAAGCTGGAGACTTATATCTCCTACTCTAACTTTAAGCATCAGCTGTCAGAGCAGCTTACTGATCACTGTACCTGTACACAGCCAATCTGTAAATAGCACACCCAACTATCTCATCCCCATATTGTTATTTATCTTCTTGCTCTTTTGCACCCCAGGATCTCTACTGTACATCATCATCTGCACATCTATCACTCCAGTGTTAATGCTAAATTGTAATTATTTTCCCTCTGTGGCCTATTTCTTGCCTTACCTCCCTACTCTTCTACATTTGCACATACTGTACATATATTTGTTTCTATTGTGTTATTGACTGTACGTTTGTTTATGTGTAACTGTGTTGTTGTTTTTGTCGCACTGCTTGCTTTTGTCAAGGCAAAGTCAGGTGCAGGAGATTAGTGTGATATAAACAGGCGCACTTTATTAACGTTCCAAAACGGGAGCACAACATAAATAAAATGTGCTCAAAAAACACGGAACATAACAAAAGTAAAGCGTGTCAAAAGACACCACAGCAACAAGAAACAATTACACACAAAACATGATGGGAAACAGAGGGTTAAATACAAGTAGCTTAATTGGGGAAATGAAAACCAGGTGTGTATGGAAACAAGACAAGACAAATTGATATATGAAAAATGGAGTGGCGATGGCTAGAAGGTCGGTCAACCACTGAACGAAGCTCGAACAAGGAGAGGAGCCGACATCGGCGGAAGTCGTGACAGCTTTATCTTGGCCGGGTCGCAGTTGCAAATGAGAACCTGTTCTCAACTGGCCTACCGGTTAAATAAAGGTGAAATAAATATATACATATTTTAAAGAGTCCCAGGACAAAACATGATAAAACAAAAAGATAATTACTTGACTATTTGGCCCTAAACAGAGAGTACACAGTGTTCCTGACCACTGTGACTGACCCAAAATTAATGAAAGCTTTGACTATGTACGGACTCAGTGAGCATAGCCTTGTTATTGAGAGAGGCAGCCGTTGGCAGACCTGGCTCTCAAGAGAAGTAAGGCGATGTGCACATTGCCCACAAAATTAAGTGGAAACTGAGCTGCACTTCCTAACTACCTGCCAAATGTATGGACATATTAGAGACACATATTTCCTTCAGATTACACAGACTCACAAAGAATTTGAAAACAAATCCAAAGTTACTCTCTCACGGGAAAAATTGGATTTGAAAAATAAGCCACAGGAGTTTTTTTTACCGAGAATTAAGATGACCTTTGAGTAGTAAGACATGTATAAAAGCATCAGATACCATTAATAAGAAGGGGCTAGAAGCGTCTTATGTGATGAGCTACCGAGTGGCTAGGACAGGCAAGCCCCATACTATTGTGGAGGACTTCATTCTTCCTGCAGCGCAGTTGTGGCTGGGACAATGCTGGGGGAAAAGGCCCAAAAAACTATACAGACAATGCCTTCATCAAACAGCACTGTTTCACAAGTATTAGTGATATGGCAGGAGATGTTTAGAAACAATTACTACTTCGCACACAAGCCAGTGAAATCTATGAGTTACAGCTGGATGAGTCAACAGACATCGCGGGCTTGGCACAGCTCCTGGTATATGTTCGGTACGTTTATGGGGTCAATTAAGGAAGACCTCTTCTGCAAACCACTGGAAACCAGGACAACGGAGAGGATATTTTTTAAAGTGCTGGACAGCTTTGTGACATCAAATGGACTTCGGTGGTCAAGATGTGTTGGTATCTGTACTGATGGCGCAAAAGCCATGACAGGGAAACATAGTTGAGTGGTAATGCGCATGAAAGCAGTTGCTCCAGATGCTACTTGGGTACACTGCAGCATCCACCGAGAGGCTCTTGTTGCCAAGGGAATGCCCGACAGTTTGAAAGACATTTTGGATACTACAGTGAAAATAGTTAACTTTGTTAAATGCAAGTCCCCTGAACTATTGTGTATTTTCTGCATTATGCAATGATATGGGCAGCGACCATGTAACACTTTTACAACATACAAAAGTGCGCTGGTCATCAAGGGGCAAAGTATGACACCTTTTTTTTAAATTGAGAGACGAGCTTAAAGTTTTCTTTATTGACCATAATTTTCACTTGCCTGAACGCTCGCATGATGACGAGTTTCTCACATGACTGGCCTATCTGGGTGATGTTTTTTCTCACCTGAATGACCTGAGTCTAGGATTACAGGGACTTTCCGCAGCTATATTCAATGTGCGGAACAAAATTGAGGCTATGATTAAGAAGTTGGAGCTCTTCTGTGTCTGCATTAACAAGAACAACACACAGGTCTTTCCATCATTGTATGATTTTTTTGTGTGCAAATGAACTCAAACTTACAGACAATGTCAAATGTTATATAGCGAAGCACCTAAGTGAGCTGGGTGTGCAATTCCGCAGGTACTTTCCCGAAACGGACGACACAAACAACTGGATTCGTTATCCCTTTCATGCCCTTCCTCCAGTCCATTTACCGATATCTGAACAAGAGAGCCTCCTCGAAATTGCAACAAGGGGTTCTGTGAAAATTTGATTTAATCAGAAGCCACTGACAGATTTCCGGATTGGGCTGCGCTCAGAGTGTAAAATTATTTATGTGCATCCTTTCAAGCACACCCTTCTCATTAACCTATGGTGAGTAATTCATTTGATGAACAAATAAGGTTTTATATGTAAGATGGCTAAATAAAGAGCAAAATTATTGATTAATATTATATTATTATTTGTGCCCTGGTCCTATAAGAGCTCTTTGTCACTTCCCACGAGCCGGGTTGTGACAAAAACTCACACTCATTCTTATGTTTAATAAATGTATTTTATAGTGTGTAGTGTATAGTGTGTATTGTATAGTGTGTATTGTATAGTGTGATCCCGGTGCTAGAGAGGGTATGCAGCTGGAGGTTGAATGTTTGAAGGGGTACGGCACTATAAAAGGTTTGGGAACCACTGCTCTTAGAACAACGTTGGTGGAGGCTTATGGTAGAGAATTGAACAACAGCTCTGGTAGACATTCCTGTAGTCAGAATGCCAATTGCATGCTCCCTCAAAACTTGAGACATCTATGACAGTGTGTTGTGACAAAACTGCACATTTTAGAGTGGCCTTTTATTGTCCCCAACACAAGGTTTTCACAGCTGGTTGTGATACAGCCTGGATGATGATACAGCCTGTGCAATGATCATGCTGTTTAATCAGCTTCTTGATATGCCTCACATGTCAGGTGGATGGATTATCCCGAGTGGCGAAGCAGTCAAAAGCACTGTGTGTCAGTGCTAGAGGTGTCACTACAGACACCATGGTTCAAATCCAGGCTGTATCACAACCAGCTGTGATTGGGAGTCCCATAGGGCGGCGCACAATTGGCCCAGCGTCGTCTGGGTTTGGCCGGTGTAGGCTGTCTTTGTAAATAAGAATTTGTTCTTAACTGACTTGCCTAGTTAAATAAAGGTCAAATAAATAAACAATATATTGGCAAAGGAGAAATGCTCACTATCAGGGATGTAATGTCACGTTCTGACCCTAGTTCTTGTGTTATTTCTTTGTTTTAGTTGGTCAGGACGTGAGTTGGGTGGGTATTCTATGTTTTGTGTTTCTAGGTTGGGTTTCTTGTTTGGCCTGATATAGTTCTCAATCAGAGGCAGGTGTTAGTCATTGTCACTAATTGGGAACCATATTTAGGTAGCCTGTCTTCTGTTGGGGATTGTGGCTGGTTATTTTTAGTCTTTGTGTGGCTGTTCCAGATAGAACTGTTTTGGTTGTTGGTTTGTGTTTTTGAAGTGTTCAGTTTTCCATTAAAAAGATGAACACTATCCACGCTGCGCTTTGGTCCTCTCTATCTCCAGATGACAACCGTTACATGTAAAAACATTTGTCCACAACATTTTTGAGAAATAAGGATTTTGTGAGTATGGAACATTTCTGGGATCTTTTATTTCAGCTCATGAAACATGGGACCAACACTTTACATGTCGAGCCCTCATGCTCCAGGGTTAAGCCATGTGAGAGACCAAGATGGTTCTCTGCAATAAAATATTTGACATCATGCTAATTGTTTTTACAATTAGAATATCTTTCTCAAATACAATGATCAAGAATAAGGAGTTGGCTTACCTTGTGAAAGTGAGGACAGTGAGAAGAGATTTCTGGCGTTTCAGGGCACATTTTGGTGGGGGCTTGGTTAGACCTTAACATCCAGCCTATTTCGACACACATTTGTCATTTAAGGGCTTGTAAGTAAGCATTTCACTGTAAGGTCTGCACTTGTTGTATTTGGCACATGTGACAAATACGATTTGATTTGCTGACGTTTTACTGAAGTGGAAGAAGACTCAAGTCAACCTAAACACATTGCCAAAGTAGTTGACGTGGGATTTGTTCTGTCAAACGGTATTTCACGCCTCGTGATTTACAAGAAGGACATAGCAGGAGGTAATACAATTAGGTAATAAAATTATATAACTCTGGGGTCACCATGATCTGGCTACTTTGATCTGTATGGAGGGCGGGGGGGTCTTTGCTGAGTTTCGGCAATCAAGGCTGAGAGGATGTATCCATTTGAAAGGGCTGTTCTGCTCTTTGACCAGACCAAATGGTCGGACTTAATGTTTGTAACATCAGCAACACAATAGGTTGGTTGTCAGGTCATGGTGCCCAAATGTCTGTGATGGAACTGAGTTTGGGTGTGTTGGTAAGATTTACTTTCTCCTATTCCAAAATATTTTATCAATAGTAGAGATGTGGATTTAACCTCTTTTATTATTTATCCCAATCATGGTTAATGTATTTACAACCAGAGAATTGGGGAGATTTAAACACCACCAAACATGATTATTTTTTAAAAGAAAGGGCAGGACATGAATGGAGCATTTCACAGGAGAGACAATAAATCAAATCAAATCAGTTTATTTGTCACGTGCGCCGAATACAACCTTACATTGAAATGCTTACTTACAGGCTCTAACCAATAGTGCAAAAAATGAATTGGATGAACAATAGGTAAAGAAATAAAACAGTAAAAATACAGGCTATATACAGTAGCGAGGCTCTAAAAGTAGCGAGGCAACATAGACACCGGTTAGTCAAGCTGATTGAGGTAGTATGTAGATATGGTTAAAGTGACTATGCATATATAATGAACAGAGAGTAGCAGTAGTGTAAAAGAGGGGTTGGCGGGTGGGACACAATGCAGATAGCTCGGTTAGCCAATGTGCAGGAGCACTGGTTGGTCGGCCCAATTGAGGTAGTATGTACATGAATGTACAGTTAAAGTGACTATGCATATTTGATAAACGGAGAGTAGCAGCAGCGTAAAAAGGGGGGTTGGGGGGGGGGACACAATACAAATAGTCCGGGTAGCCATTTGATTCCCTGTTCAGGAGTCTTATGGCTTGGTGGTAAAAACTGTTGAAGCCTTTTTGTTCTAGACTTGGCACTCCGGTACCGCTTGCCATGCGGTAGTAGAGAGAACAGTCTATGACTGGGGTGGCTGGGGTCTTTGACAATTTTCAGGGCCTTCCTCTGACACCGCCTGGTGTAGAGGTCCTGGATGACAGGCAGCTTAGCCCCAGTGATGTACTGTGCCGTACGCACTACCCTCTGTAGTGCCTTGCTGTCAGAGGCAGAGCAATTGCAGTACCAGGCAGTGATGCAACCGGTGCTCTCGATGGTGCAGCTGTAGAACCGTTTGAGGATCTCAGGACCCATACCAAATCTTTTTAGTTTCCGTGCCCTCTTCACGACTGTCTTGGTGTGCTTGGACCATTCTAGTTTGTTGTTGATGTGGACAACAATTCAGATAACACTTCAATACATCTGGGTCCAGTGTGGCTCAGTAGAGCATGGCACTTGCAATGCTAGTGTTGTGGGATTGATTCCCATGGTGGACCAGTTTGGGAAAGTATAAAAAAATGAATGGATAAGATGTAAAACATGTCTACAACTCACAAGTGCTTTTTAACCATCAGATTAAATTGGGAGACAAATATATGAACATATTCTCAATATTCACCAGAGACTTGTATAAAAAAACATGTAAACTCTTTATATATACTTATAATATTATACAGTGTCAGTATATGCAGCCTTAGATACTATGGGGAAGGGGGATACCTAGTCAGTTGTACAACTGAATGCCTTCAACTGAAATGTTTCTTTCACATTTAATACAAACCTTCTGAATCAGAGAGGTGCGGGGGTTGCCTTAATCGACACCCGGAGAACAGTGGGTTAACTGTCTTGCTCAGAACAACAGAGTTTTAGGTAGCTCAGGGATTCGATCCAGCAACCTTTCGGTAACTGGCCCAACGCTCTAACCATTAGGCTACCTGCCGCCCCATATGGTGATGTATTGTATTGCATACATTTTACACATGCGAATAGTCCTTAACCCTTTACACTCGTGGGAATTTGCCTATATGGATAGGGCTAAATTGAAATGCTTCTTATTGAATAAATATGAAAAACATATGCATGGTAGCAATTGAAAGGGAACAGTTTGGAGATTATGGGAATATTATTAGGCCAAAGTTGAGGACACAACAGTTCACCGGACACAAGACTGAATCCAAACATTACACTGTTGATTTTTACATGCATTTTACATGTACTGTACTTTTTGCCGCATTTGTTGATAACAAAATCTGAAAATACCATCAGTAACATGATAGCAATATTCCTGGAAAACTTGGGTCGGTGCAAAATAAAACAAAAAATGACACGGTTTTGAGTGAGTGGACTAACTGGTGTGTCCAAGTGGCTACACACCTATCAGTTCCTAAGTCATTTCAATGCACTTTGACTCAAAAGGTTATAAAATATGATCATAAAGTGGAAATTCAGAGAAACAGATTGTAATTTTGGTGTGGATTGAACGGACTGCATTCAGGTGTGTGTTCTGCGGTAAATTGTCTTCACAATAGACAAACATAGGCTCAGAACAACTCAAGGTATGGTGCCATGTCATCTTGTACATCAAACAATGATAGAAAATATTGACACTGTATATGACATGAGTTTTTGATATGGAAATGTGAAGTGCACATTTGGACTCACGGGTCTTTGGCTTGCTTGTATGACATCAAAGCGATATTTATTATAGCCCTCAACGTCTCATCTTTCAAAATACACTGAGTCCTCTTAATTTACACCATTCCCCTCACCCATGTTGCAAAAGTTGTCCAATTAGCCAGAGGAATGGTGGCAACTTATTGTCATGTGCGATGCTCAAGTTCAGTACTTCTGTCAGTCAACGCCCTTACGGTGCTGTGAGGCGCAGAGCCTGAGCTCTAACTTAATTTATATAATGTTACAGTACCGCCACTGCCTTCCAGTTTAGGTGCTTATCAGTGCCCCAGTCTGCCATTTTCAACCCTTATACGGGCACGAGTTTAAAGGGTTACCATCTTGGATAGTAGTACAGTAGTAGTAGTATGTTACAAAGTAGTATTAGTGTAGAAGTACAGTACTGACATCTTGACAATGTAAATATATATTGTAACATCCTTTAAAAGCATAAAGCTACTTGTTTATTGTCAGAATGAGACTTTTGGATATGTGTAGTAATTAAAACATCAGTGTCTCCCTGTTTCACCATAGGTTATATTTCTCAACAGTTTAATGTATAAACATTTCATTCCCCTGTACAAATTTATTTTTGGAGTATAAATATCTGAAATGGGGCTGCTAAGATAGCCAAAGTGTTGTCATGTCATATCCATCAAAAACCAAGGGTGGGTCAAAATTATTCCGAAGATGTGGTATGGAAAACCTTTAGTACTAAGACACTGGGGGATATATTAGAATGTTAATTAAAACAACTTGACCATGAAGACGTTTCAGTAAATTAGGAATGGATTCCTATAAAGCTATCTAGTGTATAATGTAGCTGCACATTGTAAAGTCAAACCACTCAATAATACAACTTTTTATTGACATTCAACCTGTGAATGAAAATATACACAAAAAATCTAAATGAAAGCATTCCCAAAACAAATCTTTAAAAGGAACTGTAAACAAAATCCATATCTCCACAATACCCTGAGGCTAATCGATTATAAAAAAACACAAATAAATCACATCAGCAAAATCTTTAGGAAAAGTGAATATGCCTGTTCTCAGTATGGAACAACTTGAATTCAAATTGTATGAAACCTTTTGTGTTTTGTCTGAAGGATTGTTCAGTAGTGAATAATGAATTCAGCAGTGCGGTGAAGGGCCTGCAAAAACCTCCAACTAGATCGTTTATTGTGTGAATATTTATATTTGCTAGTGATGGGGACGGATATGGAAAATCCATCAAATACTGTGAATCAGATAATGACAGGCTCACCATTTAGTCTTCTTAACTACCATTTAATCCAACAGCAAACTAATGCAGACACACATTTCAAAACAGTTATTTTTGAAGTGCTGAATAGGAAGAAGAGTAGATGGTAAATATACTTTCCCATACAGTATTTCACTCTATGACATGCACACATGTTAATAACATGGCAGTTTTACAGTTTTATTATCAAGTATATACAGTGCCTTCAGAAAGTATTCATACCCCTTGACTTATTCCATATAAATCTGAAAAATTGTGCCCATCTACCCACAATACCCCATAATGACAAAGTGAAAACATTGCTACAATGATTACAGTTAATCCTGAATGAATCGTGAGTAATAATGAAAGAAAAAGTTACAGACGCACAAATATCATACCACCCAAAATGCTAATGCTTATTGTAATGGTGAGAGGTTAGCATTTTTGGGGGTGGGGGGGTCATATTTGTTCTTCTGTAACTTTCTCACTCATCATTATTCACGGCTCATGCAGGATTGTCCGTAATCATGGTAGCATCCTTAATGTAGAAGTGTTTAGAACCATATTCTATTCTTATTTACAATAAAAGTGATTCCAAAATGACACAATATATTATTTACCATTAATTTCCATTGGGCACAAAATAATCTGAAACACAACCAAAACAAACAGCAAATGCATCCAACAAATGTGTGGAGTCACAAGCTTGATGTAGTCATTGTGTGCTGGGAATATGGGACCAAGTACTAAACTTTTGACTACTTTCAAACGCATATAATAATTTGCTACTTTAATGCGCGTAAGTGAATTGTCCTAATACTTTTAGTCTCCCCATTTTAGGGGACCATGTACCAAAAAGTGCTGTAATTTCTAAATGGTTCACCCGATATGGATGAAAATAACCAAAAATGAAAGCTGACAGTCTGCACTTTAACCGCATAGTCGTGGTATCATTTCAAGTCCAAAGTGATAGAGTACAGAGCTCCAAAAAATTATGATTATGTCTCTGTTCCATTACTTTAGGAGCTCACTGTACGTTTGGGCAGTTTGATTAAGTAATACTTCATTAAAAAGTCAAGAGAATATTGAATTTTGAAAAACGGATACTTAGGCTGAATATGTATCCAAATTGAAAGAGTGATTACGTGCAGTGAACATGTGACTTTGGGAATTTTTTTGTTGTACTCAGTCAATTGAAAATGTGCTTAAAGTTTGATGAGCTGATTTGATTTTTGTGCTTAGTTGTGAAAATATTCCACAGACTTGTAAAATTTGCACCAATCCTGCAACTCCCAAGGCTATGTGAAGTCCAGACAATTGCTTGTTGATTCCCCACTGGACAAGGTGTGAATGACCTGGAAGGACTAAAGGAGTCCACTTGCTTCCCAGCCGAAACATTTCGGAACAGTTTGTGTATATATTATGATGACATTGTGACTTCGGCAAGGGATTTTTAATCAGCCAAAGTCGGCAGCCGAAGTCTACGCGCCCTCGTCAGCAATTGGTCAACAGTAGGGATTCTTCTATGAAGTGCCTGTCCTCATGCACATTCTTTCACTTGAGAAATATGGCACCAAACACCCTAGTCTGATGCCCTAAGATCTCCATAGCAAAAACTTCTAAATTAATGACAGATTTCTTGAGTTATTTTAGATTAATTCAGACTGTTTTGAGGCTACGGCAATCACACTTGTAGGTGATGTCATGGCGACGTTGGCTAGCTAAGCTCGTGCGCAGAAACACATTGTTGGGTCTAATGGTCATCTCATTCCAAACTGCTCATGTACAGTCCGTCAAATCAAAGGCCCTCCTTCGGTATAAAGTTGTTGGTAGGCCTGATCACCGACTAATGAGGCAGCCTACAGGGAGGAGGTCAGAGACCTGGCAGTGTGGTGCCAGGACAACAACCTCTCCCTCAATGTGAGCAAGACAAACAAGCTAATCGGGAACTTGAGGAAAAGGAGGGCCGAACATGCCCCATTCACATCGATGGGGCTGTAGTGGAGCGGGTCGAGAGCTTCAAGTTCCTTGGTGTCCACATCACCAACAAACTATCATGGTCCAAACACACCAAGACAGTCGTGAAGAGGGCACGACAATGCCTATTCCCCTCAGGAGACTGAAAAGATTTGGCATGGGTCGCCAGATCCTCAAAAACCTCTACAGCTGCACCGTCGAGAACCTCCTGACCGGTTGCATCACTGCCTGGTATGGCAACTGCTCTTCATCCAACCATAAGACGCTACCGAGGGTAGTACGTACGGCCAAGTACATCACTGGCCCGAGCTTCCTGCTATCTAGGACCTCTATACTAGGCGGTGTCAGAGGAAGGCCCAAAATAACTCCAGCCACCCTAGTCAAAGACTGTTCTCTCTGCTACCGCATGGCTAGCGCTACCGGAGCGCCAAGTCTAGGTCCAAAAGGCTCCTTAACAGCTTCTACCCCCAAGACTGCTGAACAATTAATCAAATTGCTACCCGGACTATTTGCATTGACCAACCCCCGCTACTCACTGTTTACTATTTATGCAGAGTCACTTTACCCCTACCTACATGTACATATTACCTCAATTACCTTGACTAACCTGTACCGCCGCACATTGACTCGGTAATGGTACCCCCTGTATATAGCCTCGTTATTGTTATTTTGTTACTTTTTTTAACTTTAGTAAATAATTTCTTAACTCTTATTTTCTTAAAACTGCATTGTTGTTTAAGGGCTTGTAAGTAAGCATTTCACGGTAAGGTCTAAAACCATCTGTTGTAATCGGTGCATTTGACAAATACAATTTGATTTGATTTACTTGTTCACTTCTCTCATTGACTTCTCAAATCCCTGCTTGGTCTGTTTCGCAAGTGATTATTGATGTCTCACAATGCTGTGCCTCTGGGTTTAGAAACTCTGTGGCAACACTCTATCTTAACTCCTCCTTCACATTTACTGGATTGGTTGAACAGTGCAGAAGAGAACATCCCCCTACCAGAATGTGGGGAATCTAGTTTCAGGGTTTATTTTATGCCTGGGACATGTTCAGCAGGAAGGAACATTTTGGAAAGTTCAGATAGGCATGTTTGTTCAATATAGAATATTTCTACCTGACATACGGAATAACGTAGGCTATCTTGATGTAATTTCTATCGGAAAAATCAAGAACGTTTTTCAAATGAATGTGTCCCTGGCTACTTTGGTGAACTTGTTTACATGCGAATCTGCCCTCTCATTGGCTAGAATATTCCCGCCTGTTCCCGCCTCCTTTGCGGATATTTGTTCTCTTTGTTAGAACGTTGAGACCCGTCTCAGTATATAGATAGCCTCTGTTGATGATATACTGTCATCCTTGTGCATCTGACTCAGTTGCTACTGTATCAACTGTAGCCTACATTTAGGTTTGAATTAGATAACGTTCTGGAGATACTCTGATAAATGCCAGGTAGTAATGTCCTGTCAAAAAATAAGAAAGTTTAGCCATGCGTTATTGCAGAAAAGTAAGACAGCTTCGCTTTGCAGGGGTTTAAAAACATCTGTTGCGTCTTATGGTAACGTGGCATCTAGAGGTCCGACCAACCAAATAGGAAAATGCTGCGAAAATGGTCAAAGTTGTGGATCAAATTCGGGTATCCAGGCTACAGGGTCCACAGCCATCCCAACTTCTCCATCACCCGCAAATCACAGACAAGTCGCAGGCAAGAAATTTAAGGAGGTGTCGCCGACGTTTTCTGAAAGGGCATTCACTACAGCACCCAAGATTGACTCCAAGGTGTACCTTTGGTCAAGGTATAATGAGATGAAACGACTTGTGCACGGTAAGATGTTTTTATGTAATGTTAAAGCTTGCCTAATATATCGAATATTAGCCAGCAGATCTGACCTGCTTGCTTACAGCTGCACTAGGGTTAGACAGCATTACTGTTAATAGCCTATTAAAACACCACTGAGCTTGTGTAAGATAAGGCTCAGAAAATGAGCTTCATTCCAGAGATAAGAAATGTGTTATACTCCGAATTGTCCCGTTATCCCAATTTCCCAACTGTTACACTTCGAAGATTGAACAACTTTTGTTTTGTCCTGAAACCTGTCATTTTTGTCATAATGCTTGGTTGCAGAAGGCGCAGCAGCCATTTTGAAATGGCAGTGTTAGCCCGAACAGCCTGTCAGGGTTGCCAGGTATAGCAAAATGTGTAGCCCAAAGACTACTCAAAACTCAACCACAAGGCTTGAAAACTAGCCCAAATGTTTTTTACTGCAGCAAGAGGGGAGTTGCCATATTTAGCCAATAAACACTTTCTCCATAACGTTATTGAGCGAATTGAGAAGGAATCTCGACTTAACTTCTAAAGACCATAAGAAGCTAAATTAGGGGTTTCCATCAAAATAATTAATATTGGGAGCTAACGTGACTAATAAAATAATTTAAATATATTGCAAGAGAAAAGATAATTCACTCTTTTTAAACTTAAAAAACGAATGTTAAGCTATTTTCTGGCCGTTGTGCCGTTATTATGTGCCAGACGTTAAGACTACAAACCGTTATAAATGGCCTATTTGGGAGATTGACTTGTCTTTTCAATAGGCATAGACTAGGCCTACTGACTAAAACCTGGATTTATGATTGTAATTCAACTTTTCCATGGTTTGGTTAGCTAGATGCAGGTAGCCTATAGCCCCTGATAGGCCTACTTCTAATTTCAAATAGCCTACACAGTAGCCAATATATAAGATTCATAATTTAACAGCTTGCTTAGTTCAAATTGACAGACTAATTTATTCAACATGAATAGCGAGGAGATTTAGTGGTAAGAAGTGTTTCCATTGCCCAATAGCCTGCTGGAATAGGCTACTGAAGATGGGTTCGTAATTTCAATCACTTAATAAAATATTCATAATATGGATATTAACTGATCTGACTGGCTGTTACCTTCAATCTAATGCATTCTAAAAACAGCTGAACGGCAATTGCGATAGAACTATGACCATGATCACAATCGATAACTTCCAATTTCATTAACTAAACTGCCCATTAACAATTGCATAATAACACAAGGCTACAAGAGCAATAAACTGGCAATTTATTAAATGCAATTTATTATAGGCAATTTATTAAATGCGTTTGCCAACTCCAGGTAGGCAACACAAGTGGCACAAATTGATTTGCAATGGCTCCAGTGATATCGTAATTTCAGTATATTTATTTTATAAAATGGTAGACTACAGTAGCCTACATAGGCACAGAAATGAATAGCCAACGGATGCAAATGTATCATTATCCACATTTAATGTCAGTTTGGTTGTGGACTTTTCCCCATAACAGAAGCATAACTGCCATTTCAAATTTCCACTCGCGCAACGCTCAAAACCCAAGAACTGAGCATGCATGAAACCCTTTGCTTAATATGGTTTTCCATGAGCAAAGTCAACATCAGAATGCAGTTTAAACCACCTCCAAGCAAATGTATCTAATGCGCTCTAGAGCGTCTACAGGCATTTCCTGTGCTTTGTCACTGTTATTTATTGATGCGCAATCAGTTATAGCGCGTTAATGTTTTATGGAAAAAGGGTTGGAAATAGCTGTCTCCGTAATGACAATCTAAATAGCCTACCTACAACTGGTAAAAGGTTTTCAGGATGTGCGCATGTGCTCTTCTATCTCCTCTCACTCACTTGACTCAGCTGCCTGCTGCAGCGCTCAGTCTCAATACATACACACTGCTCAGGCCCTACTCACTCACTCACTCACTCACTCACTCACTCACTCACTCACTCACTCACTCACTCACTCACTCACTCAGAAACAGGCTGCCTCACTGCCTGATAGTCTTCAGCAGCAGGTCACAGTGAAATATATATATTTTAAAAAATTGCCATGCAATTTAGAAGTAGCCCAAAACCCGCGGCCAATACATTTTCACCCGCGACATCATTTTGTTAAGTAGCCCAATTTTTCAGGAAAACCGTCGACATGGCAACCCTGGCTCTTGTTGTTCAACGAGATGTGCCATTCCATAATGGTTGCTGTTGCTACTGCTAGTTAGCATGAGGACAAAAACAGTAGTTTACTTAAACGAGCAGTTGTTCATTATTTTTGGTCTAACAGTTGGTATAATGGGACAATTCGGAGCACAACACATTTCTCATCCCTGGATTGAGGTACATTTTCAGAGTCATACCTCGTGCCGGCTTTGTGGTGTCTTAATATACACAGGAATGCTGTCTGACCCTATTGCAGCTGTAAGCAAGAGGGTCGGATCTGGTGGCTAATAAATACGTAAAATCAGGGTTGATTGGAACATCATTTGTTCAAAAGACATCACTGTATCTTTGTACTTCCTGAAGAAGGCCATGCCTCCAAACGTGTCATTAAAAAAAAATTGCTCCGTTGAAAATGTCATACAAATATGAAGTGTCTTGATCCTTCTTGCTTTTTAAAATCCAATTATCCCCTTTTACCAAACATCACCTTCTATTTACAAAGACCTATTGTGCAACCTAGCAGCACTTTCCTTCCTTCTCTTTTCTAGGCTACTTGCCTAAAACATGTATGTTTTTTATCAACTGAATGTGTATTGGTGGGTGGGTTGTTTAGCAACAAAACCGATGCATGTGCAACCTTGGAGCAGAACAGGCGGGGTTTGCGTAGAATCAAAGGATTGTTGCTAACATGTAAACTATACTGAACAAAAATATAAACACAACATGTAAAGTGTTGATTCCATGTTTCATGAGCTAAAATAAAAGATCCCATAAATGTTCCATACGCACATTTGTGCACAAATTTGTTTACATCCTTGTTGGTGAGCATTTTTCCTTTGCCAAGATAATTCATCTGCTTGTCAGGTGTGGCATATCAAGAAGCTAATTGAACAGCATGATCATTACACAGGTGCACCTTGTGCTGAGGACAATAAACGGCCACTCTTAAAATGTGAAGTTGTGTCACAACACAATGCCACAGATGTCTCAAGTTTGAGGGAGCGTGAAATTGGCATGCTGACTGCAGGAATGTCCATCAGAGCTGTTGCTAGAGAATTGAATGTTCATTTCTCTACCAAAATGTTTTTTTAGAGAATTTGGTACTATGTCCAAACGGCCTCACAACTGCAGACCACATGTAACCATGCCAGCCAGGGACCTTCGAATCTGGCTTCTTCACCCGCGGGATGGTCTGGAACAAGCCACCACGACATAAGACATGATACTGTGGGTTTGCACAACCAAAGGATTTATGTACAAACTGTCAGAAACAGTCTGAGGGGAATCTCATCTGCGTGCTAGTCGTCCTCACCCCGATCCTACCCTGACTGCAGTTTGGCATCATAACCGACTTCAGTGGGCAAATGCTCATCTTCGATGGCGACTAGCAAACTGGAGAATTGTGCTCTTCTCGGATGAATCCCGATTTCAACTGTACCAGGCAGATCGCATCGTGTGGGCAAGCGGTTTGCTGATGTCAACATTGTAAACAGAGTGCCCCATGGAGCTGGTGTAACTGAGTCCGGTTTGTAGGCCTCCTTGCTCGCACACGCCTTTTCAGTTCTGCCCACAAATTTTCAATAGGATTGAGGTCGAGGCTTTGTGATGGCCACTCCAATACCTGGACTTTGTTGTCCTTAAGCCATTTTGCCACAACTTTGGAAGTATGCGTGGGGTCATTGTCCATTTGGAAGACCCATTTGCGGACAAGCTGAAAATGTCATACAAATATGAAGTGTCTTGATCCTTCTTGCTTTTTAAAATCCAATTATCCCCTTTTACCAAACATCACCTTCTATTTACAAATACCTATTGTGTAACATAGCAGCACTTTCCTTCCTTCTCTTTTCTAGGCTGCTTGCCTAAAATATGTATGTTTTTTATCAACTGAATGTGTATAGGTGGGTTGATTGTTTAGCAACAAAACCGATGCGTGTGCAACCTTGGAGCAGAACAGGCGGGTTTGTGTAGAATCAAAGGATTGTTGCCAACATGTAAACTATACTGAACAAAAATATAAACACAACATGTAAAGTGTTGGTCCCATGTTTCATGAGCTAAAATAAAAGATTGCATAAATGTTCCATATGCACAAAAAACTTATTTTTCAAACTTTGTGCACAAATTAGTTTACATCCCTGTTAGTGAGCATTTTTCCTTTGCCAAGATAATTAATCTGCTTGACAGATGTGGCATATCAAGAAGCTGATTAAACAGCATGATCAGTACACAGGTGCACCTTGTGCTGGGGACAATGAACAACCACTCTAAAATGCAAAGTTTTGTCACAACACAATGCCACAGATGTCTCAAGTTTTGAGGGAGTGTGAAATTGGCATGCTGGCTGCAGGAATGTCCACAAGAGCGGTTGCCAGAGAATTGAATGTTAATTTATCTACCATAACCACCTCCAATTGTTTTAGATAATTTGGCATTACTCATTTGTCATTTTGACTAGAAATTAGGGCTGCGCGATAAACATAAAGAAATATATAGCCTAGGCTATGCATTGATGGACCAGTTCAAATTTTTACTTTACCTTCTATAACATTATTTTAATTTTTGATTTGTTACATTAAAGTTGATTTCAGTAACTTTTTGGGCAACCCGACCAAATGTACATAGAAATTTGAGTTATAGATCTGTCATCCTCACATAACCTTTTTTGGCAAAACAGATCTTCCAAAGTTGGGGGAGTGGCAATCTTTACCAAGGAACACCTTCAGTACTCGGTTGTCTCCACCAAGTCTGTCCCCAAACAATTTTATTTGCTGGTTTTACGCATTAAACTTTCAAGTAACTCTTTGTTGACTGTGGCTGGGTGTTATCGGCCACCATCAGCACCGGCCTGTACCTAGCCCCTTACACTAAGTCTGAAAGGAGGCCTTTTGCCTTCTGGTAGGCCGTCATTGTAAATAATAATTTGTTCTTAACTGATTTGCCTAGTTAAATAAAGGTTAAATTAAAATAAACAATTGAAAGTAAGTCTAAAAAGCTGTAGATCTGTTCTATGTTTGCTGTTTCTATGCTTCCCATTATTAAGTTTCGTTTTTGCGTCTTTTACTTTTGGTTTTGAACACCACCTTCAAACAGCTGAAAATACAACATTTTTGGTTGTTGCAAATATATTTCACAGCGGTTTACATGCTACAATGATTTTCTACACTCTTAAGTGCTTGTTTTCACAAACTGAAATTAGGCTAACTATTAGAATTTCAGCAACCAAGAAATGGCGGAGCAATTTTTCCATATTGCACCTCTTAAATAATTCATAATTCAGGAATGACCAAATCTAGATTTAACCTAACATGTCTACCACACCACTTGCGTCGCGTGCTTTGCAAAATAATTGTAAACATACGTTATTCAATTATTGCACCCACACTGCTCGCGTGTGCCAACGAGCGTCTGCGTTGCCAAGCGCTAAAATAGAAGTCAGTACTATTTGTGACGCTGAACACAGTGCAAGTCCTGCCTCTCCCATTGGTTTATAGAAGCAGATTATTATTTTCAATGACAGCCTAGGAACAGTGGGTAAACTGCCTTGTTCAGGGGCAGAACTACAGAATTTTTACCTGGCCAGTTCAGGGATTTGATCTGGCAACCTTTCGATTACTAGACCCATGCTCTAACCACTAGGCTACCTGCCGCCAATTGTAAGATGAACTGAGTTCGGTCGGCCGTGGTGTAACTATGAAAGTTAGATGCCAATCGCCATATAAAGTCCAAAGAAGAAAAGGCCTGGAAGGAGGAGAGATGACTAGAAACGATTCAGTTGACCATTTTATGTGTGGATTAATTGTCGGAGTAGAGGACCTGGTGCGTTTCAGGTAAAATAACAAATAACTGTTTATATCCCAGGACAAATTAGCTAGCAACAGCAAGCTAGCTAAATAGGACAAATTAGCTAGCAACTGCAAGCTAGCCAGCTAAATTGCCATAAATGTTTAACCTGTCCCCAAATTAATAGAATTGGTTCAGAGCTTGTTTTGATATTTCAACCTGCGTGTCGTGATTGTGTTTGGTGTGGGGGGACAAAATCAATTTGCGCGCGTCCGGTTTGGGTACGGTGTTAGCCTGCAGCTTTGATATGTGCTGAGAGAAGGACAATGTACCGTCTAACCATGCTCCCAAGTACTTGTATGAGATCTAACCCTCAGAGGTAGTAATCACACCGGCGGGGAGAGGGGCATTCTTCTTACCAAACCATACTACCTTTGTTTTGGAGATGTTTAGAACAAGGTTAAGGGCAGAGAACTTGCTGGACACTAAGAAAGCTTTGTTGTAGAGCTTTTAACAAAATCCGGGGAGGGGCCAGCTGAGTATACGACTGTATCATCTGCATATAAATGGATGAGAGAGCTTCCTACTGCTTGAGCTATGTTGTTGATGTAACTTGATAAGAGCGTGGGGCCTAGGGTCGAGCCTTGGGGTACTCCCTTGGTGACAGGCAGTGGCTAAGACAGCAGATGTTCTGACTTTATACACTGCACTCTTTGAGAGAGGCAGTTAGCAGACCAGGCTAAAGACCCCTCAGAGACACCAATACTCCTTAGCCAGCACACTAGAATGGAATGGTCTACTGTATCAAAAACTTTGGCCAAGTCAATACAAATAGCAGCACAACATTGCTTAGAATCAAGTGCAATGGTGACATTATTTCAGACATTTGAGGTTGCTGTCACGCAACCATAACCTGAGCAGAAACCCGATTGCATACTTGAGAGAATACTATAGACATCAAGAAAGCCAGTCAGTTGATTGTTGACAAGTTTTTCCAACACTTTTGATAAACAGGGCAAAATAGAAATATAACAGTTAGGATCAGCTTTCTCTCCCCCTTTTAAATAGAGCTGCTACCTATGGTAATCCAGAGAGGACATTTGAATAAAACAAATATTCCCTCATTATGTCAATCACAATTAATTTTTGTTCATGATCACGACATAAAATAGTTGTTTTGTCGAAGATCACGAGATAAACTGTATAAATAGGAGTGGGTGTTTTGATGATAGATTGGCCGTATGGCTGAGGCGGCGGAGCCCATGGTGAGTCAGAGCATACATTTTTATTGATTGCTACACTAAAGGATGGTACATTTCATGCCAACAATATGCCTTCATTTGTGTTTGGAGCTCAGGCAGCTGTCTCCCAGGCAGCACTGCCTCCCAGGCTGTGTGCCACCCCCAAGACCAAAGCCAATCACATGCAAGCAACAACACAGCTAATTTGGCTAGTCCTGTGAGGAGCTAGCTAGGTAGTCTTGGTAGTTAGATAGATAGCTTGTTATCTATGCTGGTTGTTCGCGTGCATAACTGATGTTTATAATTGTAAGGGACACTTCATGTTTTATGGATGCTAATTGAATCTGATCAGTCAGGAACCCCCTGTAAATGTAAATATTTTCCATAAAACATGAGCTGTCCCTTTATAATTATACACATATCAGTTATGCAAGCTAACAACCAGAAAATATTTTATCTTTATTTAACTAGGCAAGTCCTCTTAGAGCTACCCCCCTACTTTTTTAAATTTCTGCCTGAAGACATACCCAAATCTACAAATCCACAGAACCAAGGATATGCATATTCTTGGTACCATTTGAAAGAAAACACTCTGAAGTTTGTGTAAATGTGAATTGAATGTAGGAGAATATAACACAATACATCTGGTTTAGATAATACAATGAAAAAAACATACGTTTTTTTATTTTTATTGTTGTATCATCATCTTTAAAATGAACAAGATAAAACAAACATTCAGATAGGATGATGGGACAATTTCGGTGAAAAACATAAGAGGGCAACAGTACTTGTGCAAAGTTTCAGAATGATAACCTCCAAAATGAGTGTGCTACATGACATTTATCATGAAGTCACCCAGGTGTCCCACACAAGTAGCCCAAATGTACCCAAGTGGCCAAATTGGTGAAGTTATACATTGTGAATGGAATAACTATATACAAAATACCAAAATGGTATTCTAACACCCCCCCCCCCCCCCCCCCCCCCCAAAAAAAAAAATGGATAAAAAAAATAATATATATATATATATATATATATATATATACATTTACAAAATAACTCTTTCAATATTTGGAAGACCCTCAGTCCTCTACACAATATTGTGCTGCTGATGCCAGGTGCCATATCACATCCATGCCTGCAGAAATACATTTGAGCAGATGAACACCACTTGTGGCAGGAGGTGGATGAACCAGCTTCAGTGGGGGATGGACACCTTGGCACTGGGGGCTCCCATTTGGAGTCAGTGTCACTGTGAAAGAAAATGTTCAGTTAGAATAGTTTCACATATGAGCCCTGTATCAACAGGTATAATAAACAGATATAGAGTACAGGGAACATAAAGTTGAGTATATTATTATAGACCTGCTAGATCTACTGTCTCATTTATATTATGACATTTCAGCTACATCTACTGTCTCTTATATTATGACAGACCAGCTAGATCTACTGTCTTTATTATATTACAACAGACCAGCTGTATCTACTGTCTCCATTTCACTTTGGCCATTGTTGTGGACCTGCCCTCCCCTCAACAGCCTCAAATAGGCTATTTCATTTCACAAATAATATTTTATATTATTAATTTCAAACAACGGCATTAGCATGAGAAGATCTTACCAGTCCAAAACGATGTCCTCTCCGTTCAAAAAATATTCCTCCATTTGGGAATCGCTAAATGAATCGCCCTCGATCAATTTCTGTACATCTGTATATCTAGACTTAGATTTAGCTTTCCCTGATTTAGTCGCCATACTGATTGATATATAAACAGCTGAATATGCGCTTTACCAAAACAATACTGTGCGCAACATGCGTGGCTCCTTCCAGTATGAATCGTCAATGGCGAATGAACCTCTTTACGCCGGAGTTTACTACATGGGTTGGTCTTCCAACACATAAACATTACATATTGCCGTTTACCTCAGCTCATTGGCTATCTACCCAGCTAGATTTCAAGACAATCAGCGGTCATTGGGTTCAAATACAGTCAATCAACGAAACAGCGGGCAAATCATTGGTGCACAATGATGTCAGTACTTGTCTTCAAATCAGTTTCTTTCAGTCAATACGTCCCGCGAAATGACCCATCAGGTTGGGTTGTGTTACAAACAAACCAGTTGATTGCAATGAAACCAAACATGACGGGAAAAGTCACGTTTTGTGTGTGTATTTACCTCGAATGTGTCGTCGAAAATGGAATGAGACGGAATTCACGACACAAGCGGTTCACAAAATGTTTCGTGTTAGGCTATAAAAATGGATTTTATCAAACAAAAGACCATTCATTGTGTAATAATGAGCATTGGGATTGCAAACAGAGGAAGATCGTCAAAGGTAAACAATTTATTTTATTGCAGTTTGTGATTTTGTTACGCCTGTGCTGGTTGAAATAGTTGTTTTTTATGGGGCTCTATACTCAGATAATCACATCGTATTCTTTCGCAGTAAATCCTTTAAAAAAAATCTGACAACGCAGTTGGATTAGCAAGATTCTAGGCTTTCGATACATGTGAGACACTTGTATTTTCATGAATGTTTAATATGACTATTTATGTAGCGATCACCATATGTTGTCGAATTTCATCCCGCTACCGGGTTCGGTGCGCAGAGAGGTTAAGAACAAATTCTTATTTTCAATGACAGCCTAGGAACAGTGGGTTAATTGCCTTGTTCAGGGGCAGAATGACAGCTTTTTACCTGGCCAGTTCAGGGATTTGATCTGGCAACCTTTCGGTTACTAGACCAACTCTCTAACCACTAGACTACCTGCCGTAACAAGCTAGCTTGATACCTACCAAGACTACCGAGCTAACTAGCTAGCTCACAAGATTAGCCAAATGGGCTGTTTTGTTCCTTGCATGCGATTGGCTGTCAAGACCGGCATGCAGCCTGGGAGATAGACCTCAGAAAAATAATTGTAGACCTCCACAAGTCTGGTTCATCCTTGGGAGCAATTTTCAAATGCCTGAAGGTACCACGTTCATCTGTACAAGCAATAGTACGCAAGTATAAACACCATGTGACAACGCAGCCGTCATACCGCTCAGGAAGGAGATGCGTTCTGTCTCCTAGAGATGAACGTACTTTAAATGCGAAAAGTGCAAATCAATCCCAGAACAACAGCAACGGACCTTGTGAAGATGCTGGAGGAAACGGGGACAAAAGTATCTATATCCACAGTAAAAATGAGTCCTATATCGACATAACCTGAAAGGACACTCAGCAAGGAAGAAGCCACTGCTCCAAAACCACCATAAAAAAAGCAGCCAGACGGCTTTTTAGTTCGTAGTTTTTGGAGAAATGTCCGCTGGTCTGATGAAACACAAATAGAACTGTTTGGTCATAATGACACCATCGTTATGTTTGTAGGAAAAAGGGGGAGGCTTACAAGCCGAAGAACACCATCCCAACCTTGAAGTACGGAGGTGGCAGCATCATGTTGTGGGGGTGCTTTTCTGCAGGAGGGACTGGTGCACTTCACAAAATAGATGGCAGCATGAGGAATGAAAATATGTGGGTATATTGAAGCAACATCTCAAGACATCAGTTAGGTGTTAGGATCTTCCCACTGGACAATGACCCCAAGCATACTTCCAAAGTTGTGGGAAAATGGCTTAAGGACAACAAAGTCAAGGTATTGGAGTGGCCATCACAAAGCCCTGACCTCAATCCTATATAAAATTTGTGGGCAGATCTGAAAAAACATGTGCGAGCAAGGAGGCCTACAAACCTGACTCAGTTACACCACCTCTGTCAGGAGGAATGGGCCAACATTTACCCAACTTATTGTTGGAAGCTTGTGGAAGGCTACCAAAAATGTTTGACCCAAATTAAACAATTTAAAGGCAATGCTACCAAATACTAATTGAGTGTATGTACACTTCTGACCCACTTGGAATGTGATGAAAGAAATAAAAGCTGAAATAAGTCATTCTCTCTACTATTATTCTGACATTTAACATTCTTAAAATAACGTGGTGATCCTAACTGACCTAAGACAGGGAATCGTTACTAAGATTAAATGTCAGGAATTGTAAAAAACTGAGTTTAAATGTATTTGGCTAAGGCTTCTGTAAACTTCCGACTTCAACGGTATATCTTTGGCCATTTTGAACAATAGACCACTTACTGCCCAAAATTGTAAGCACGGGCTCTTTAGATTATCCACACAATGCATTTAAGACAAATCATGAAGCTGGATCATGTTAGATTTTTTTTGTGTGTGTAATGTCTCCCCCTCCTCTTCTGCAGATTTGATTCCTCCAGGTGTATGTAGCTTACTGAACCCCTCCACCATCTATGCCAACAATGAGGTTGACTTGGACGAAGTGGAAATCTATGGCTTTGATTATGACTACACGCTCGCTTTGTACTCCAACACTCTTGATACAATGATCTACAACACAGCTCGAGACTTCCTTGTCAAACACTACAAGGTTAGTTTGATGGAAATGTGATGCTGTTTGCCTCATATCCTCATACAAATGGTCATTGTGCACGTTGTTTATTGTTTGTTTGAATTTAAATTGTTACTTTTAATTTCCCTAACAGTATCCAGAGGGCATTAGCAAGTATGACTATATTCCCAACTTCGCTGCTCGTGGTCTCCACTATGACATTCAGAAGGTAAGTGTTTTTATGGGTGTATAAAAGCTTTTAAACATTCAAAGTTTGAGAGTGAAATTAGAGTGAAATGGTAGTTCAGTCAATAAAATTATATTTTTTCATGCAGGGACTGTTGATGAAAATTGATGCCTTCCATTACATTCAGCTGGGGACTGTATACAGGTGAGACACTTGCTGGGGGAATATAATGAAAACTAAAGGCCTAAACCAAATTTTATTAGTCACATGTGCCAACTATAACAGGTGTAGTAGACCTTATGTGAAATGCTTACTTATGAGTCCTTAAACAACAATGCAGAGTTTTAAAAAAGTAAGTAAGAAAAAATTGCTGAATACATTTAAGGGAAAATAGTAACACAATGAAATAAGAATAACTTTAGGTGTGCGTGCAATTAATTTTAGAATGCTTTGTTTTGAATGATAATGATCCAACTGATGCCGGGCGGGCAGTGAACGTGCTGTTCTCGTTGACACTCCGCTCAATTACAAGGTGTCTATTTTTGCTTTTTATGGCTGGCGCTGCAGTCACACAAAACATTTTGTCCTTATTAAAACATTTTCGAGCTCATTTGAATATGAAGAGTTAGCTAAGGGTTGAGGCTTTACCATACATGCTAAATTAGACCAATTTATGCACTTCTGGAAACATCGCTATCAGCAAAGATGATTAGAGGTATAGACTATGCTGATAGCATACAGTCAATGCAAAAGCCAGAACTGTCATTGGAGGTGTATTTGCCGATTTTGAAAGAGAGGGAGATGAGAATTTACATTTTATTTCAAGGTAAGCTGTTGAAAAGTATAACTTTTTGGAGGGTGCTCAAAAGTGTATATTTATTATTCTCGAAGTTGCTCGCAACAGTAGCTTGCTACTGATGGTATTAACTATGCAGATACTAAACATAACTGACAGAGACTCATTCATTTGAAGTGCCAGAGACCTATCAACCGAGTGCACCACCAGCCAAACTAGAATCAGGACGATGTCCTCACTGTCTATTGATTTTACCCCTCTGCTCGTCCTGTCCTCTCCGCCCTCCCGCTTCTGTTGAGTTTTGTGCACAACGTTTTTTCTAATAACAATACTCTTTGCTATTGGTATGTCATGGATTCAATTCTGTAATAGAGAGACCATAATGAGAGATGTTGATTCCCACAGGGGTCTGAATCCTGTCCCAGATGAGGAGGTTTTGGAGCTCTACGGTGGAACTAACCATGTCCCTCTTGAGGAAGTCAGTGGCTTCTATGGAAAGGTCATTACTTACATTCTTCTACCTTAACCTTTTCACACTTACCAACAAACGAGTGTGATCATTCTAGAGTGGTCCCTGAATGCTTATTTTTAACGTCCAGTTTCGAATGAATCAGCATTTGAGCTGGCCACATTGTTTTTCACAGAAACATTTTGCACAAACACAGTCCGTACAAATTTATGTCCAGAATGTGACCAGTTTATTTTTGGATGCAATGTTCAGACATTCACAGAAGTAGCTACAGCATAACACAATCATCCAAACTGGAAAATGTAGGCTGCATTTTTCTAGCGCTAACTGAGGAAAGATTGACGTAACAGGTCATATTTGTATAACTCTCGGCTGACAGAAACTACATTATGAATTATCTAATAGCAATTCTTATTTAACCAAAGATAATACAAGGAGACAAGATGAGTTTGGTCTGTTTATAGTATGCATGTTGAAGGGGGTGTGTTGTCTACGTTCGTTCACTTCCCTTCATTCACTTCCGGAAGTTTACCTGAAAGATGAGTGAACCATTCCTTCACCTCATTATAACATCTTTGGTCTGACAGACGTTTAGGTGACACCCATAATGCATTGTATAATGTCAACAAACATGGCGCCACACATAGCTGGCAAATAGCATTAGCTCATTATAAACAGTACAACCTTCAAAAAAGTATTTTACACGCATCATAGGTGTCCATTACAATCAATGCAATAATCGGAATGCATTATTTGTCACCGGTACTGTGAATAAAACTGTAAGTACATTATGCCCCATACATAGATACATACATACATATTGTATGTGCCTACAGTAGAAACGACAACACGATATACAGAAAATAAGGAACTTACTTTGATAGGAACGCATGTCCAAAGTTATTATTTGTAAGGAAAACCAACATGTTCCAATTTGTGCAAGACTGCGCAAATGTCTGCATACTTGTTCTGCACAAACATTGGTGAAGTGCGTGGGCTCTCGAAGAGAGAAGTTTGTCTGGCTCAGTAAAGCCTCATACATAAATTGTCTGCAACGCTGAAATGAGCTACTTCTATGTGAATTAATGAGGAGGCGGAACACGGCTCAATTCAAACTGTTGTTAGGAAATACAACTTGTTAGAAAATAATTTGAAATTGACAAGTTGAAACATAGCCTATAGACAATTAGCAGGAAGCACGTGTTAACTGTCCTGTTGCGTAATAATCATATTTTAGAACAGTGAGTGAATTCTGACATCACATGCATAAAACAACTCACACTGGGGTGACCGTTAGAGATATTTGGAACTCGTATGAAAAGGTTAACTGAAAAATAAGGACCGGAGACACTAAAATAGAATATACAGTGTATTCAGAAAGTATTCAGACCCCTTCACATTTTCCACATTTTGTTACATTACAGCCTTATTATAAAATGGATTAAATAGTTTTTTCCCCCTCATCAATTTAACCACAATATCACATAATGACAAAGAATGTTTGCAAATGTATTAAAAATAAAAAATGGAAATATCAAATGTACATACGTATTCAGACCATTTACTCAGTACTTTGTTTAAGCACCCGTGGCAGCGATTACAGCCTTGAGTCTTCTTGGGTTTGACGCTACAAGCTTGGCACACCTGTATTTGGGGAGTTTCTCCCATTCTTCTTTGCAGATCCTCTCAAGCTCTATCAGGTTGGATGGGGAGCGGCGCTGCACAGCTATTTTCAGGTCTCCCCAGAGATGTTTAATTGGGTTCAAGTCTGGGCTCTGGCTGAGCCACTCAAGGACATTCAGAGACTTGTCCCGAAGCCACTCCAGCGTTGTCTTGGCTGTGTGCTTAGGGTCGGTGCCCTGTTGGAAGGTGAATCTTTGCCCCAGTCTGAGGTCTTGAGCACTCTGGAGTAGGTTTTCATCAAGGATCTCTCTGTACTTTGCTCCGTTCATCTTTCCCTCGATCCTGACTAGTCTCCCAGTCCCTGCCGCTGAAAAACATCCCCACAGCATGATGCAGCCACCATCATGCTTCACCGTAGGGATGGTGCCAGGTTTTCTCCAGACGTGAGGCTGGGCATTCAGGCCAAAGAGTTCAATCTTGGTTTCATCAGACCAGAGAATCTTGTTTCTCATGGTTTGAGAGTCTTACGGTGGTGAACTAGAGAGTCTTAAGGTGGTAAACTTTTGGTAAACTAGAAGCGGGCTGTCATGTGCCTTTTACTGAGGAGTGGCTTCCGTCTTGCCACTCTACCATAAAGGCCTGATTGTTGGAGTGCTGCAGAGATGGTTGTCCTTCTGGAAGGTTCTCCCATCTCCACAGAGGAACTCTTGAGCTCTGTCAGAGTGACCATCTGATTCTTGGTCACCTTCCTGACCAAGGCCCTTCTCCCCTGATTGCTCAGTTTGGCAGAGCGGCCATCATTTAAGAATGATGGAGGCCAATGTGTTCTTGGGGACCTTCAATGCTGCAGAAATGTTTTGGTACCCTTCCCCGGATCTGTGCGTCAACACAATCCTGTCTCGGAGCTCTACGGACCTCATGGCTTGGTTTTTGCACTGACATGCACTGTCAACTGTGGGACTTATTATAGACAGATGTTTGCCTTTCCAAATCATGTCCAATCAATTGAATTTACCACAGGTGGACTCCAATCAAGTTGAAGAAACATCTCAAGGGTGATCAATGGAAACAGGATGCACCTGAGTTCAATTTCAAGTCTCATTGCAAATGGTCTAAATATTTATGTAAATAAGGTATTTTTGTTGTTCATTTTGCAAACATTTATACACTGCTCAAAAAAATAAAGGGAACGCTTAAACAACACAATGTAACTCCAAGTCAATCACACTTCTGTGAAATCAAACTGTCCGCTTAGGAAGCAACACTGATTGACAATAAATTTCACATGCTGTTGTGCAAATGGAATAGACAACAGGTGGAAATTATAGGCAATTAGCAAGACACCCCCAATAAAGGAGTGGTTCTGAAGGTGGTGACTACAGACCACTTCTCAGTTCCTATGCTTCCTGGCTGATGTTTTGGTCACTTTTGAATGCTGGCGGTGCTTTCACTCTAGTGGTAGCATGAGACGGAGTCTACAACCCACACAAGTGGCTCAGGTAGTGCAGCTCATCCAGGATGGCACATCAATGCAAGCTGTGGCAAGAAGGTTTGCTGTGTCTGTCAGCGTAGTGTCCAGAGCATGGAGGCGCTACCAGGACACTGGCCAGTACATCAGGAGACGTGGAGCAGCAGGACCGCTACCTCCGCCTTTGTGCAAGGAGGAGCAGGAAGAGCACTGCCAGAGCCCTGCAAAATGACCTCCAGCAGGCCACAAATGTGCATATGTCTGCTCAAACGGTCAGAAACAGACTCCATGAGGATGGTATGAGGGCCCGACGTCCACAGATGGGGGTTGTGCTTACAGCCAAACACCGTGCAGGACGTTTGGCATTTGCCAGAGAACACCAAGATTGGCAAATTCGCCACTGGCGCCCTGTGCTCTTCACAGATTAAAGCAGGTTCACACTGAGCACATGTGACAGACGTGACAGTCTGGAGACGCCGTGGAGAACGTTCTGCTGCCTGCAACATCCTCCAGCATGACCGGTTTGGCGGTGGGTCAGTCATGGTGTGGGGTGGCATTTATTTGGGGGGCCGCACAGCCCTCCATGTGCTCGCCAGAGGTAGCCTGACTGCCATTAGGTACCGAGATGAGATCCTCAGACCCCTTGTGAGACCATATGCTGTTGCGGTTGGCCCTGGGTTCCTCCTAATGCTAGACCTCATGTGGCTGGAGTGTGTCAGCAGTTCCTGCAAGCGGAAGGCATTGATGCTATGGACTGGCCCACCCATTCCCCAGACCTGAATCCAATTGAGCACATCTGGGACATCATGTCTCGCTGCACCACAGACTGTCCAGGACTTGGCGGATGCTTTAGTCCAGGTCTGGGATGAGATCCCTCAGAAGACCATCCGCCACCTCATCAGGAGCATGCCCAGGCGTTGTAGGGAGGTCATACAGGCACGTGGAGGCCACACACACTACTGAACCTCATTTTGACTTGTTTTTAGGACATCAAAGTTGGATCAGCCTGTAGTGTGGTTTTCCACTTTAATTTTGAGTGTGACTCCAAATCCAGACCTCCATGAGTACATTTGATTTCCATTGATCATTTTTGGAGAAAAAAGAAAGAAAAATAATAAAAAATATATATATATTTCATTCATTCAGATCTAGGATGTGTTATTTTAGTGTTCCCTTTATTTTTTTGAGCAGTGTATAAAGCAGTTTTGCTTTGTCATTATGGGGTATTGTGTGTAGATTGAAGATGGAAAACGTCATTTTTTTTTTCTTTTTTCTTTTCTTTTTTTTGAATTTTACCCCTTTTTCTCCCCAATTTCGTGGTATCCAATTGTTGTAGTAGCTACTATCTTGTCTCATCGCTACAACTCCAGGACGGGCTCGGGAGAGACGAAGGTTGAAAGTCATGCGTCCTCCGATACACAACCAACCAAGCCGCTGCTTCTTTAACACAGCGCACATCCAACCCGGAAGCCAGCCGCACCAATGCGCCGGAGGAAACACCGTGCACCTGGCCACCTTGGCTAGCGTACACTGCGCCCAGCCCGCCACAGGAGTCGCTGGTGCGCGATGAGACAAGGACACCCCTACCGACCAAGCCCTCCCTAACCCGGGCGACGCTAGGCCAATTGTGCGTCGCCCCACGGACCTCCCGGTCGCGGCCGGTTACGACAGAGCCTGGGCGCGAACCCAGGACTCTGATGGCACAGCTGGCGCTGCGTACAGCGCCCTTAACCACTGCGCCACCCGGGAGGCTGAAAAACGTCAATTTAATAAATTTTAGAATACGGTTGTGATGTAACTAAATGTGAAAAAAGTCAAAGGTTCTGAATACTTTCTGAACGCACGGTATGTTTGAAAATCTGTGGAATTTGCTGCAATTGTTGCTAAATTTCCATTCTTTAAAGATAAAATAATGGTTAAAAGCCTGCGTAAAATACTTGCATTAATGATCAGTTCCCGATGGAAATTGCTCTCTAAAATGTATATCCAATATCTGCAAAAAAATCATTTATTTTTGCTGAGGCTCAGCTTTGTCTTCTATCCTGTTGAGCTAACGTTATCTTACAGGGTCCTGTGATGAAGCAGTTCATGGATGTTTTCTCCATCCCAGAGATGACTCTCCTGGCTGCTGCCAATGACTACTTCAACTCCAATGACATTGAATATGACCCTGGTCATCTCTACAAAGACGTTTCAGTGAGTGCATTCGGCAACAAAACATACCCACATTCTGACAAACTTGAATCCACAGATAATACTGTATTTTAATTGAGACAGTCAAACTGAAAATAACTGGTTCTGGAAATAGAGGCTTTTAACAAAAAATGCTTTTTGACTTAAATAATGTAACTAACTTAGTTGATTGCTGCATCCTAGCTCATAAGTAGTTGCACCAAAGTCAATATCTGTGAATGGTCCTTTTGTCTACCAGTGTGCAAGGCAGTTGGGAATGTGATTTTAACGTTGTTTGTTATGCTGTGCCGGTCGGTCAGTGAGCCAAAAGCTCTTTCATTCCCCCTTAATGAAAAAGATGCATACTATTTGATCTTCTCATTCCGTTTAACGGGCAGCTGAACTCAAAAACAAACTTCTCTGGTTGAAAATGGCCATTATTGCATCAATATTAGTCTAGTGTATATAGCACAATTTTGGTCATTAAGTCACTATCTTCTAAAACTGACATTTGCGAAATTTAGGGAAGCTGTTACGGCACCGAAGCACTTTGCCACTCGCCAGTGACTTGATAAGATGATTTGGAGTGTTGGGCCAGTAACCAAAATGTCGCTGGGTCAAATCCCAGAGCCAATTAGGTAAATCTGTCTGTGCCCTTGAGCAAGGGCCCTACGTGGGTGCGTGCTCAGCCCCCTCCTATACACCCTGTTCAGCCATAACTGCGTGATCATGCATGCCTCAAACTCAAGCATCAAGTTTGCAGACGACACAACAGTAGTGGGCTTGATTACCAACAACGACGAGACAGCCTACAGGGAGGAGGAGAGGGCACTCGGGAGTGTGGTGTCAGGAAAACAACCTCTCACGCAACGTCAACAAAACAAGGGAGATGATCATGGACTTCAGGAAACAGTAGAGGGAGCATCCCCCCTATCCACATCGACAGAACAGCAGTGGAGAAGGTGGAAAGTTTTAAGTTACTCATTGTACAAATAACGAACAAACTGAAATGGTCCACCCACACAGACAGTGTGGTGAAGAAGGCGCAACAGCGTCTCAGGAGGCTGAAGAAATGTGGCTTGACACCTAAAACCCACACAAACTTTTACAGATGCACAATTGAGAGCATCCTGTCGGCATCACCGAGGGCAAACTACCTGCCCTCCAGGACACCTATAGAACCCAATGCCACAGGAAGGCAAAAAAGATCATCAAGGACAACAACCAACCGAGCCATTGCTTGTTCACCCCGCTACCATCCAGAAGGTGAGGTCAGTACAGGTGGATCAAAGCAAGGACCGAGAGATTGAAAAACAGCTTCTATTTCAAGGCCAACAGCAATCACTAACTCAGAGAGGCTGCTGCCTACATTGAGACCCAATCACTGGCCACTTTAATAAATGGATCACTACTCACTTTAAACAATGCCACCTTAATAATGTTTACATACCTTACATTACTCATATCACATGTATATCCTGTATTTTATACCATCTCTTGCATCTTGACCTATGCCGCTCGATCATTGCTAATCCATATATTTCTATGTATATATTCTTATTGAATCTCTTTACTTAGATTTGTGTGTGTTAGGTAGTTGTGGAATTATTAGATTACTTGTTAGATATTACTGCACTGTCGGAGCTAGAAGCACAAGCATTTCGCTATACTCGCAATAACATCTGCTGACCATGTGTATGTGACCAATATAATTTGATTTGAGGCACTTAACCCTATTTGCTCCTGTAAGTTGCTCTGGATAAGAGTGTCTGCTAAATGACAAAACTGTACATTTACATTTGACACCATAGCACTCACTTCTGTCATCATGAAGAGCTTTGAGAGGCTAGTAAAGGATCATATCACCTCCACTTTACCTGACACCCTAGACCCACTTCAATTTGCATACCGCCCCAATAGATCCACAGACGATGCAATCGCCATCGCACTGCACACTGCCCGATCCCATCTGGACAAGTGGAATACCTATGTAAGAATGCTGTTCATTGAGTACAGCTCAGCCTTCAACACCATATTACCTCCAAGCTCAGCATTAAGCTCAGGGCCCTGGGTCTGAACATTGCCCTGTACAACTGGGTCCTGGACTTCCTGACGGGCCGCCCCCAGGTGGTGAAGGTAGGAAACAACACCTCCACTCCGCTGATCCTCAACACGGGCCCCACGTGGGTGCGTGCTCAGCCCCTTCCTGTACTCCCTGTTCACCCATGACTGCGTGGCCATGCACGCCTCCAATTCATTCATCAAGTTTGCAGATGACAGGCCTGATTACCAGCAATGATGAGACAGCCTACAGAGAGAAGGTGAGGGCCCTGGCGGAGGGGTGACAGGAAAATAACCACTCCCTAAATGTCAACAAAACGAAGGAGCTGATCGTGGACTTCAGTAAACAGCAGAGGGAGCACACCCCTATCCACATCGTCAGGACCGCTTTGGAGAAGGTGAAAAGCTTCAAGTTCCTTGGCCTCCACATCACTGACAAACTGAAATGGTCCACCCTCAGAGACAGTGGCTCAAGAAAATCAGCTTGGCCCCTCACAAACTTTTACAGATGCAATATTGAGAGCATCCTGTTGGGCTGTATCACCGCTTGGTACAGCAACTGCATTGCACGCAACAGCAGGGCTCTCCAGAGAGTGGTGCGGTCTGCCCAACGCATCACCGGGGGCACAGAACCTGCTCTCTAGGACACCGACAGCACCCAATGTCACAGGAAGGTCAAAACGATCATCAAGGACGACAATCATCCGAGCTATAGGCTGTTCACCCCACTGAAGGGGAGGTCAGTACAGTTGCATCAAAGATGAGACCAATAATCTGTTTTTCAGTCTCTATCTCACAGCCATCAGACTATTAAATAGCCACACTTCTGCCCTATGTACATAGACATGGGATTACTGGTCACTTTAATAATGGAACACTGGACACTTGAATAATGTTTACATACTGTATTTTACTGTATTCTAGTCAATGCAACTCTGACATTGCTCGTCCTAATATTTAGATATTTCTTAATTCCATTCCTTTACTTTGAGATTTGTATGTATTGTTAGATAATACTGCACTGTTGGAGCTAGGAACACATCTATTTCGTTACACCAGCAATAACATCTGCTAAATATATGTATGTGACCAATAAAATGTGATTTGATTTGATTTAGCTAATGTAGCATGCCTAATCAATGTGCCTGCTAGCTACTAGCTAGCTTTATTGACAAACACAGAGATTAAATTTTGCTACCTACTGAGTTCTCAAATCAGTCCAGAGGGCAACGGCAGCTGACTCGATGCAGTCTGCAGTGCACTAATAGTTTTCATGCAAATTATTTTACTTACAATACTGCACCAAACATCATAGCTAGATGTAAAATTGTGCGATTAAGACCACACAAAAAAACGTACAAATTAATGACTGTCACGTGTGCTCCCTCTCCGGCCTCTAGGTCACCAGGCTGCTCATTATGGCGCACACCTGTCACCATCGTTACGCGCATTATGACACTCACCTGGACTCCATCACCTCTTTGATTACCTGCCCTATATATGTCACTCCCTTTGGTTCCTTCCCCAGGGGTCATTGTTTCTGTCATGCCTGTGTTGTTCTTAGTTTGTATTATGGTTGGTTTATTTATTTATTAAAACACTCACTCCCTGAACTTGCTTCCCGACACTCAGCCCACATCGTTACAGAATCACATCTCACCTACGGGAAGCATCGGGGAGTGTTTTTCTTTTTTGTGTCAGGTGGAATGACGTTGGATCCGGGAGCCGCTACAGGCTTTCATGCCTCAGCCAGATCGCCAGGCTTCCTTGCCTCCGCCGGCTCGTCAGGCTCTCACGCCTAAACCGAATTGCCAGCCTCTCACCCCTCAACCGGATCGCCAGCCTCTCACCCCTCAACCGGATCGCCAGCCTCTCGCCCCTCAACCGGATCGCCAGCCTCTCGCCCCTCAACCGGATCGCCAGCCTCTCGCCCCTCAACCGGATCGCCAGCCTCTCGCCCCTCAACCGGATCGCCAGCCTCTCGCCCCTCAACCGGATCGCCAGCCTCTCACGCCTCAACCGGATCGCCAGCCTCTCACGCCTCAACCGGATCGCCAGCCTCTCACGCCTCAACCGGATCGCCAGCCTCTCACGCCTCAACCGGATCGCCAGCCTCTCACCCCTCAACCGGATCGCCAGCCTCTCACCCCTCAACCGGATCGCCAGCCTCTCACCCCTCAACCGGATCGCCAGGCTCTCACGCCTCAGCCGGTTTGTCAGGTTTCTGCGCCTTGGCGGAGGCGACCAGTCCGCTCCTGATCCCCGGGATCGTCCCTGTGGTTGGCGTCCTGCGGCTGGAGCCAAACGCAACAGGAAGGGGGTACTGTCAAGTATGCTCGCTCTCCGGCGTCTAGGTCACCAGGCTGCTTGTTATGGCGCACACCTGTCACCATCGTTACGCGCATTATGGCATTCACCTGGATTCCATCACCTCCTTGATTACCTGCCCTATATATATGTCACCCCCTTTGTTTCCTTTTTTGTGGTTTGGTTGAGAAGGCTAATGCAAGCAAGCCTTGTTATGTAAAATTGTTATGTAAAATGTCTGATTGGTTCTGAACAAACTGTACTTCCCAGTTACAGAAGTACAGTAAGTGAGTGGCAAGATTCCAGGGATGCTAGCTGTTTATAGCAAACTATGCAACATTCAATGAATGTTCTCTCCCAAGAGAGAGAGAACCATGTTGAAAAAACATGTCTGGTTAAATTTCCTTTTAGATAGGCGTAGAAAGCCATCAAAAGTGTAAATACAGAAGTCGAGTCAAGAATGTATTTAAACCTTGAGCAAGTATATAAGCATACTCAGGGAAAACAGTTAGCTCAACTGCTTATCCACTGTGTTTATTTTCCTAAGGATGCCATTGGAATGGTGCATATCAAAGGCTACATGTACAAGTGGATAATGCAAGACTTGGGTGAGATACTATTATTGTATACTATTATGTTTTAAAAATATTTGCTTCTAGATATAAATCTCAAATATGTTTCTATCGGATGCTTCCTATGTCACCCACACCCAGTTTGCAGGTTCTCAAACTGAATAGTGTGAAAAAACAGTGTAGCAATTTAACAGCCCTGCAGATAATATTTTTCGGGTTATGATTAGGTAAAAAGCATATTTTTCAAGCCAGAAAACCATGGCCAAGTGGAAGTCAAGATAATTGATAAAACGTTACTAACATACTTTAAAGTGCAAAAATATTACCATACTTTTAAGTGAATATAAAAATGATAGTACACTTAACAATTTATAACCTTAAACCCTAGTTTTTGTTTAAATATGTGTTTACGGAGTTCAGGTTTGGCAGGAATTGAGAGAAGAACATTTTAGGACATATCTATCTCTTTATACTCTGCTCTCTCACAGTTTCAAGAAAAGTACTTTAAATGCCTTCATCTTTTGCTTAAATGCTACAGGACTGTTTCCAAATGGGAAAATCTGCCATTTTCTTCCAAGGAACAATACATTATGATGGAAGTGGAATATTTACATACTTTCGAAATGCTGTAGGGAAGCTCAGTCTGCTTGAAGTCAGGATATTCCAGTTGGAATTGACCCCCCCCCCTCCCCCTCTTCTCATCTCCCTCCCACAGAGAAATATATCCTCAGAGGTGATGAGACATATGCAGTTCTACACCGTCTGGCAAGCCATGGCAAGAAGCTCTTCCTTATAACCAACAGCCCATTTAGCTTTGTGTGAGTGCCACCATCAACCAAACTGAGTTAATCAGAGATATACATGCAGGTTGTTGATTTGTTCTCTGGGCACGTTCAGCTCTGCACATTATCTGTACCTTTCGTGGTTGTTGACTAACCAGCTTTTTTTCTTCATTTAGAGACAAAGGGATGAAATACATGGTAGGAAAGGACTGGAGGGACTTATTTGACATTGTCATTGTTCAAGCTGACAAACCACACTTCTTCAACAGCTGTGGCAAGTAAGTCTGGTACACTGCATACCTTTATATTCCCAATCAAGAAGTGTCCAAATTCCCGAAACTTTGGTCTTCACATAAATTCACAGAAAATGCATACTGTTAAGGTCATTCTGTGACCATATTTGCCACTTGCAGACCTTTCAGACGTTTGGATAGCAACGGGGACCTTCAGTGGGACAAGATCACGAGCTTGGATAAGGGCCAGGTCTACAAACAGGTAGGAGTGTAGACATTACCCAGCAGTATTACTGTATACAGTATATGGAACTAAAGTGGCACGTTGGCTGGTATTGTCTTTTCCAACTTGGAAAATATATGGCTAACTCAAAGTGACTAACTTCGTTGCAGGATTTACCATCATTGACTACTTGCGTAACAGATTGTGAATCTCACAAATTACCACAATGTCAAAACTGTATTTGTTCCTTTTTATTGTGGGAAGTGAATGACGCATGATTAGACTGGCATGTTAACTCTTTAATCAACCTGAATGAAATGTCCAAAGTCTGAGTTAGTCTGGTGTTACAAAGTTGGCCTTTGAAGCCTTTGCAAAGATGTTAGTCTTGTCCTTGAATTTAGGTCAGAATAGAATAGACTAAACTTTATTGTCCATCCAGGATGGACATCACCTTCCATTAAAAGGATCACATACATTCTCACATTATACACACTTAAACCAGTCAGTCGATCATACTAAAAACATAGGCCATACGTTCACTCACAACTGACCGCTGTCCCAACTGCACTGGATAGATAAGTACATATACGGATCAAATTTACGTTGCATTTAGTAGTCCAACAGCACAATGAATGAATGTTTGAATGTTTGAACAGGTTCTTCTTGGCCATGGGCATTCTGAAGTGCCGGACAGAGAGAAGCCTCTCAGAGGGTGCGAGGGGTCACCAATGACAGCCAGTGCCTTCTTTATGGTTGACTTGTGGAACAGAATGCTCAAATGTGCCTGTGGTCGACCAATTACTTTGCTGGCTGTGTTTACTATTCTGGTCAGTTTGCTTTTGCTCCTCATGCTCAGATTACCATACCAGACTGTCATATTGAACGTGTGGATGCTCTCCACCAAGCTGCTGTACACCCTCCCCAGAGCATCTTGGCTGACCCCAAACACCTTCAAATTCCTGATTAAAAACAGGCGATGGCTTGCTTTAAAACAAATAGTCTGCATTCTCTGTAAAACTCAGCTTGTTATCAATTTGTGTCCCTAGATGTTTGAAACACTCAACCACATCCACTGGTTGGTCATTCAGAGCGTGGTTGGGACATTGGCAAGTTGTTGCCATTGATGATCAGCTCATTTGTCTTTTCCACATTGATGTGGAAGGTACTTGACCAGCATCATTCTTGAAGGTTTTTGATCTGTTTAAAATAGTTGTACCCATCTGACGTAGCATCTTTAAAAAAGAGTCCTACTAGAGCCATGTCATCCGCATACTTAAAGTCTCATATTGTTTCGTTGGATCTTCATTTCATTAGTGTAGGTAGAGAACAACAACAGTGAAAGGACACACCCCTGGGGTGCCCCTGTGTTCATGGTCAGTTCATCAGAGAGGGCCCCATTCATGAGGACCCTCTGTGGGCGGTCAGTTTAAGTCCTTGATCCAACCTGCGGGGCCGCCGTTGACATTCAGGTCCAGTAGTCGTTTCAGCAGTATGTGCATTTGCATTGTATTGAAAGCTGAACTAAAATCAATAAATAACGTGTGCATATGATTTATCATGTTGAAGGTGACTGACTAGCCACCATGTTCACCAAGGTCAGGATAGCATCCTCAGTCCCCCTCTGACTAATAGGCAAACTGTATCAGGTCCAGATGATCTGCTATGGACAGGGTAAGGTGCTTACTAACAACCCTTTCCATGCATTGGGCCAGAAGGGGTGTGAGGGCCACAGGCGAAAGTAATTTGGCCTCTGACTTCTTAGGCACCGGTACAATGGTCGACACCTTCCAGGAGTTTTGCACAGTACAGGTGCTCAGAAGGAGTTGAAACAGTTGTGTGAAGACTCCCTTGAGCTGGTCGACGCAGACCTTCAGTACTTTGCCCCGTAGTCCATCTGGGCCCGGTGCTTTCTGTGGCTTAATGTGACAAGCATGAGGCCACCTCGTTCTCTGTTATCTGGACAGGATTTGGGGACAATCGATCAGGCTTGGTGATAAATGGATTCTACTTTGATGAAATTACATGTATTGTTGCCTCACAGTTAGACATGTTAACCATGCAGTACTTTTCCTCTAAGAACACTGCCAACATCATTGCCAGACTGACCCTCAAGGCCAATAATTGTCTGTTGCTAAAGCCTCAGCAGAATTTGATGGAAGACCACATCCATGACCACATAATTACTGTCATGTTATAGTTTTGCCAATCCACGTTGTTTGTCATATTTCCTCCTCTGTTAACTTCAACCATTGCCTGATTTAACTTAATAATAATTCCTTGTGACATTCATTACGCTGTCTCCTTGTTGTAGGGCAACCTGTTTGACTTTCTCAGGCTCACAGGATGGAGAGGATCCAAGGTGCTGTACTTTGGAGATCATCTGTACAGTGACTTGGCAGTGAGTCATACTATATTTACAGTACCAGTCACAAGTTTGGACACATCTACTCATTCCAGGGTTTTTCTTTATTTTTGCTATTTTCTACATTGTAGAATAATATTGACGATATCAAAACTATGAAATAACACATATAGAATCATGTATTAACCACAAAAAGTGTTAAACAAATTAAAATATGTTAATATATTCATAATAATTAGCCACCCATTGTCTTGACAGCTTTGCACACTCTTGGCGTTCTCTCAACCAGCTTCATGAGGTAGTCAGTCACCTGGTGTGCCTTGTTAAAAGTTAGTTTGTGGAATTTATTTCCTTAATGCCTTTGAGCCAATCAGTTGTGTTTTTACAAGGTAGGGGTGGTATACAGAAGATGGCCCTATTTGGTAAAAGACCAAGCCCATATTATGGGAAGGATAGCTCAAATAAGCAAAGAGAAATGACAGTCCATCATTACTTTAAGACATGAAGGTCAGTCAATCTGGAACATTTCAAGAACTTGTAAGGTTTCTTCAAGTGCAGTCGCAAAAACCATCAAGCGCTATGATGAAACTGGCTCTCATGAGGACCGCCACAGGAAAGGAAGACCCAGAATTACCTCTGCTGCAGAGGATAAGTTCATTAGAGTTACCAGAGCAACCCAAATAAATGCTTCAGAGTTCAAGTAACAGACACATCTCAACATCAACTGTTCAGAGGAGACTATGTGAATCAGGCCTTCATGGTCGAATTGCTGCAAATAAACAACTACTAAAGGACACCAATAATAAGAAGAGACTTGCTTGGGCCAAGAAACATGTGCAATGGCCATTAGACCGGTGGAAATCTGTCCTTTGACCAAAATTTGAGATTTTTGGTTCCAACCTCCTCCGTCTTTGTGAGATACAGAGTAGATGAACGGATGATCTCTGCATGTGTGGTTCCCACCGTCAAGCATGGAGGTGTGGTGCTATGCTGGTGACACTGTCTGTGATTTATTTAGATTTCAAGGCACACAACTAGCATGGCTACCATCTAGTTTGGGCCTATCATTTGTTTTTTCAACAGGACAATGACCCAACACACCTCCAGGCTGTGTAAGGGCTATTTGACCAAGAAGGAGAGTGATGGAGTGCTGCATCAGATGACCTGGTCTCCACAATCCTCTGACCTCAACCCAATTGAGATGGTTTGGGATGAGTTGGACTGCAGAGTGGAAAACCAGCCAACAAGTGCTCAGCATATGTGGGAACTCCTTCAAGACTGTTGGAAAAGCATTCCAGATGATTGAAAGAATGCCAAGAGATTTCAAAGCTGTCATCAAGGCAAAGGGTGGCTGCTTTGAATAATCTGAAATAGCAAAATGTAACACTTTTTTTTGGTTACTACATTATTCCATGTGTTATTTCATAGTTTTGATGTCTTCACTATTCTACAATTTATGAAAATTATAAAAAAAATTAAGAAAAAGCCCTTGAATGAGTAGGTGTGTCCAAACTTTTGACTGGTACTATGTCTGAATATTTTGGTGACTGATGCAGGCAGTGTGGATGTGATTTCTCCACACAGGAAATTGCAAACAGAAATTGACTTTGTTTTAAGGTATGTGTCCCACATTGTGCTTACTGTAATAACCTGTGTCATGTTGTGGCTAGTCATTGTACTAGGCTGACTACTCATGCTCTTCTGCAGGACCTGATGCTGCGTCACGGCTGGCGGACAGGAGCCATAGTACCGGAGCTGGAGGTGGAGACCAGGGTTGTGAACACGGAGCAGTATGCCCAGGGCCTCACCTGGCTGCAGGCACTCACCGGTCTGCTGGAGCGCATGCAGGTACACCTATAGGGTGTTCTACAGCATATAAATCGGCAAACTGAAGTCAAAGCAATGTTGCGTTTGCCTTGATGAGTCTCTTGCCTATATGGAATGTAGTTCCAATCAGTGTAAGTGAGCGGAGTTGAGCGGTTGGAAATCCCACTCATCGCTCATGGAGCAGCACCGCTCCACACTCAGTGTGGGGAAAAATGCTGCTCAAAATTAGCTCCATTCATTAAAATCACAATTTAGCCAACACCCATCTATTTTTGTGACTGCCTTGACCTACCATATGGTTTTGAAGTATTAAAACCAAACCATATGATTTGAATGAAAATTATTTTAATAAACATGAAAAGGTGAATGTAAGAAGCGCTCATTTCAAATAGGCTACATGAAATATTATACAACATATAAACACTCTAAATAGGTCAGGAGCCAGACAGGGAGCCTAAGAAGGAACTACAATGAATTATTTAGGCTGTATTATTTCAAGGTTATAGCCTACAAAGGAATAAATTGTGAAGCATTTACGAGTGTGACAGAATAGGCTGGTAGGGACATAAAGCACTCAGCATTTAAACAACATTTCGTTGCTTCATTGTAGTCTATAAATTGAGCATATAGGCTGTGACTTAGAATTAAATGTAAAATGCCTTATTAGGCTTAGTCTACTGTGCCTTTTGAATTCATTTTTAGAAACACGAGTTTGGCCAGAGTCTGTGGCTTCAGACTCATGCGATGATGCCTGGAGAGCAGGCCAGCAGTGGAGAATATCCTCTCTGAGCTTGCAGAGCCTCTGGGGATGCTAAACACCCTTTTGGCCACTCTGGTCAGGCTGGGCAGAGATGCAGAGGTGTTTTATTTTTGTCTTTTCTATAGGTAGGATAGGTAGGCCTAAAGGTTTTTTCTACCCACCTTGTTCCTTTCTTTTAGCATGTACACGAAGTACACCATGCTTTCTGGATACGCATCTTTTCAGATTCCATAATGATTCTTTAGTTGTGGACACTACATCACCGCACTCCCCCTCTTGTTCTTGGTCCTCATCCTTGTAAGTCATTTTGATTTTGCAACTGTTTTATCAGTTTCTTTATTAAAATATTTTGAACTCCATGACAGTAGCTAAAGCAAGGGGCTATAGTAGCACACAAGTAGACTACAAATGCATGCTGGGCCAGGCATGCCCTGAGCTTGTGAAGTGAGCGCTACTGGAGCGAAATTGGAGCAGGCTCCAGCCTTTGGTAATCTCGCTCAGCGCTCCAGTCAAATTGGTAATGCCCCGCTGCACATACTCTGGTCCCAATCAATTGTACCCGCCCAATAATCACTACTACTACAAGCTAATATTATGATATGTTTTTTACCCATCAGCCATGCCATGTTTTTTTATGTTAAGATGAAAGTGTTCAAGTAAAAAAAAATGTATTGAACTTGTTGCAGATGCATCGAGATCCAGAGTCAAAGAAAGTTCTGCAGGATTGGTTGAAGGAGAGAGAAGAGCTTCGGTGAGTCTAGTGTTAGTAGATATTATACACTAAATATACAAAAGTATGTGGACACCCCTTGAAATTAGTGCTTTCAGTCACACCTGTTGCTGACAGGTGTTAAACTCGAGCACACAGCCATGCATACTCCATAGAACAGTGGCAGTAGAATGGCCTTACTGAAGATCTCAGTAACTTTCAATGTGGCACCATCACAGAATGCCACCTTTCAAAAAGTCACTTCATCAAATTTCTACACTGCTAGAGCTGCCCTGGTCAACTGTAAGTGCTGTTATTGTGAAGTGGAAATTATCTAGGAGCAACAATGACTCAGCTGTGAAGTGGTAGGCCAGACAAGCTCACAGAACGGGAACGCCGAGTGCTGTAGCGCGCAAGAAAATTGTCTGTCCTCGGTTGCAACACTCAATACCGAGTTCCAAACTGCCTCTGGGAGCAACATCAGCACAAGAACTGTTCACGGGAGCTTCATGAATTGGGCTCCATGGCCGAGCAGCCGCACACACGCTTAAGATCACCATGCGCAATGCCAAGCATCAGCTGGAGTGGTGTAAAACTCGCCACCATTGTTATAGCAACAAAGCGGGGACCAACTCCATATTAATGCCCATTATTTTGGAATGAGATATTCGACGAGCAGGTGTCCACATACTTTTGGTCATGTAGTGTATGTCATAATATTCCAAATTTAATTGATCAAGACCGTCGGACAGCAGACCTAAAGGATTCAGTGTAATTTTGACTTAACAAGCTTCGTACTGACCTATGAACTTCCTTTGACCCTTTCTTTCATTTTCCCCCCTCACAGAGCTGTGACCAAGAACCTGTTCAACCCTCACTTTGGTAGCATTTTCCGTACCTGCCACAACCCCACCTACTTCTCCCGTCGCCTGTGCCGCTTCTCTGATGTCTACATGGCATCCATCAGCTGTCTGCTGAACTACGACCTCTCCTACACCTTCTACCCTCGTCGCACCCCCCTGCAGCATGAGGCTCCCCTGTGGATGGACCAGCTTTGCACTGGCTGCATGAAGACCCCCTTTCTGGAGGAGATGGCTCACATCCGCTGAGAGGGGCAATCCAAGATCTCACAAACCGCAAACTGAATATGAAGATGCAGGAACTGAGGCTAAGCTGAGAGTAAGGAGGCATGGTGGACAACCCAGAACAGGTTAAAGGTCTGCACGGATCATGAGTGCCACCTGCTGGGTTATTGTATGCCAGTAGGCCTACAGTAGTAGCATATCATAATATCTCCCTATTCAAGTCACCCAATATCACTTGGTTGGCCAGGACATTTGATGGGTTTATCCATTAGTTTTACTTTTTAGGTTAGTTAAGGTTGTAACTTGTTATCCACACCATGTACAAATGTATGTTTGTGATATCTGTCACATGATGACTTTTTAAATCTCATTTTAACCATGTAGCCTGTAACGGACTGATGTCATATAATGACATACAGTATCTTATGACCGCATCAGTTTGAGTTTTGAGTAATGGATCTTGATTATTTGAATTTTTTACAAGTATATTTTAAGTCATTGGTGTTACCGCCTTGAAAATCACTCATTACAAAGGACCTTGAGCATAGGGGCCTATATTAAAGGAAAGGATTAGTTAATCAAACCCTTTTAGTGTGTCGTAAATGTGAGAATTGTGTTTAAATAAAGTGTCATTGGTGTTGCATTGTGAGAAATTATTAATCATATCACTTTTGTAAATTATTTTAAAAGGGTTATTGACCATAGATTTGCATTTCTGTGGCCTCCATTTTATGAAAATCTTCAATTACCTAAAAGTTGGCATTGGTGTTACTGCTCCTACTGGTGGCACAATGTTATCATAATGGTCCAAATGTATTAAGCTGCCATATTAGTTTGTTTATAATGGGAAAATGTATCCAAATGCATATAAATAGAAATCTACAAAAAAAAATAAGAATTTGTTACAAAATGCAATACTTAAATGCCAACCCAAATCACAGAATGACCTTTTTAACTAAATGTGTTTTTGTAGTAACTGAGCTTTCATGTCAGTTTCTGAACAGTACACTCCACCAAGGGAGGGAAATATGGTAGGATGGTGAATTCAAGAAAATCCTCTTGAAAAATAAATGGCACTTTATAATTCTTGAATTAGATTTTTATTTTGCTTACTAATTGATTTGAGGATTCCAGCTATATATAATATACGTTGTACACCGAACAAAAATATAAACGCGAGGAGTTGGGCCCATGTTTCATGAGCTGAAATAAAAGATACCAGATATATTCTATACTCACAAAAAGTGTATTTCTCAATGTTGTGCACACATTTGTTTATATCACTGTTAGTGAGCATTTCCAGGATAATCCATCCACATGACAGGGTTGGCGTATCAAGAAGCTGATTAAACAGCATGATCATTACACAGGAGCGCCTTGTGCTGGGAACAATAAAGGCCACTCTAAAATGTGCAGTTTTATTACACAACAATGCCACAGACGTCTCACGTTTTGAGGGAGCATGTAGTTGGCATGCTGACTGCAGGAATTTGCACCAGAGCTGTTACCAGAGAATTGAATGTTAATTTCTCATTTTAGAGAATTTGGCAGTATGTCCAACCGGCCACATGTAACCACGCCAGCTCAGGACCTCCACATCGTGCTTCTTCACCTGCGGGATCATCTGAGACGAGCCACCCGGACAGGTGACGAAGCTGGGTTTGAACAACCGAAGAATTTCTGCAGAAACTGTCTCAGGGAAGCTCATCTGCGTGCTCGTCGTCCTCACCAGTCTTGAGCTGACTACAAGTTTGGCATCGTAACCGACTTCTGTGGGTAAATGCTCACCTTCGATGGCCACTGGCATGCTGGAGAAGTGTGCTTTTCACAGATTAATCCCAGTTTCAACTGTACTGGGCAAATGGCAGACAGTGTATGGCGCGGTGTGGGCGAGTGGTTTGCTGAACAGAGTGCCCCATGGTGGCGGTGGGGTTATGGTATAAACTACGAACATTTTGCCATTTGAATGCACAGCGCTACTGTGACGAGATTCTGAATCCCATTGTCGTGCCATTCGTCTGCCACCATCACCTCATGTTTCAGCATGATAATTCCTGGAAGATGAAAATTTCCCAGTTCTCCATTGCCTGCATACTCACCAGACATGTCACAAATTGAGTATGTTAGGGATGCTCTGGATCTACATGTAGGACAGCGTGTTCCAGTTCCCACCAATATCTTGCAACTTCTCACAGCCATTGAAGAGGAGAGGGACAACATTCCACAGGCCAAAATCAACAGCCTGGTCAACTCAATGCGAATGAGAACCTCCAAGTCAAAATTAACATAAACAAAGATTGTAAACTGACAAGATAGTGGAGTGATCGCTGTAAAAATGGAAATGAATGTCTGCAAAGGCAGACAGGAAGAGGCGGGATCAGGTGAGAACATTCTAGCCAATGAGAGGGCAGATACACATGTAAACAAAAACAACAGGCACAACTCCACTCCACTTCTCAAAGTTGCCGGAATGCCATGCCATTTATTTTTATTTATTTTATTTCACCTTTATTTAACCAGGTAGGCCAGTTGAGAACAAGTTCTCATTTACAACTGAAACCTGGCCAAGATAAAGCAAGCAGTGCGACAAAAACAACAACACAGAGTTACACATGGGATAAACAAACGTACAGTCAAAAACACAATACAAAAATCAATGTACAATGTGTGCAAACGTAGTAAGCTTAGGGAGGTAAGGTAATAAATAGGCCATAGAGGTGACATAATTACAATTTAGTATTAACTGGAGTGATAGATGTGCAGATGATGATGTGTAAGTAGAGATACTGGGGTGCAAAAGAGCAAGAAGATAAATAACAATATGGGGATGAAGTAGATAGTTGGTTGGACGGGTTATTTACAGATGGGCTGTGTACAGCTGCAGCGATTGGTAAGCTGCTCTGACAGCTGACGTTTAAAGCTAGTGAGGGAGATATAAGTCTCCAACTTCAGTGATTTTTGCAATTTGTTCCAGTCATTGGCCGCAGAGAACTGGAAGGAAAGGCAAGATGCAGTAGATGGTATCGAGTACAGTATATACATATGAGATGAGTAATGTAGGGTATGTAAACAAAGTGGCATAGTTTAAAGTGGCTAGTGATACATGTATTACATAAAGATGCAGTAGATGATATAGAGTACAGTATATATGTATACATATGAGATGAATAATGTAGGGTATGTAAACATTATATTAAGTAGCATTGTTTAAAGTGGCTAGTGATATATTTTCCATCAATTTCCATCAATTCCCATTATTAAAGTGGCTGGAGTTGAGTCAGTGTGTTGGCAGCAGCCACTCAATGTTAGTGGTGGCTGTTTAACAGTCTGATGGCCTTGAGATAGAAGCTGTTTTTCAGTCTCTCGGTCCCACCTTTGATGCACCTGTACTGACCTCGCCTTCTGGATGACAGCGGGGTGAACAGGCAGTGGCTCGGGTGGTTGTTGTCCTTGATGATCTTTATGGCCTTCCTGTGACATTGGGTGGTGTAGGTGTCCTGGAGGGCAGGTAGTTTGCTCCCGGTGATGCGTTGTGCAGAACTCACTACCCGCTGGAGAGCCTTACGGTTGTGGGCGGAGCAGTTGCCGTACCAGGCGGTGATACAGCCTGACAGGATTCTCTTGATTGTGCATCTGTAGAAGTTTGTGAGTGCTTTTGGTGACAAGCCAAATTTCTTCAGCCTCCTGAGGTTGAAGAGGCGCTGCTGCGCCTTCTTCACGATGCTGTCTGTGTGGGTGGACCAATTCAGTTTGTCTGTGATGTGTACGCCGAGGAACTTAAAACTTACTACCCTCTCCACTACTGCCCCATCGATGTGGATAGGGGGGTGTTCCCTCTGCTGTTTTCTGAAGTCCACAATCATCTCCTCAGTTTTGTTGACGTTGAGTGTGAGGTTATTTTCCTGACACCACACTCTGAGGGCCCTCACCTCCTCCCTGTAGGCCGTCTCGTTGTTGTTGGTTATCAAGCCTACCACTGTTGTGTCGTCCGCAAACTTGAGGATTGAGTTGGAGGCGTGCGTGGCCACGCAGTCGTGGGTCAACAGGGAGTACAGGAGAGGGCTCAGAACGCACCCTTGTGGGGCCCCAGTGTTGAGGATCAGCGGGGTGGAGATGTTGTTACCTACCCTCACCACCTGGAGGCGGCCCGTCAGGAAGTCCAGTACCCAGTTGCGCAGGGCGGGGTCAAGACCCAGGGTCTCGAGCTTGATGACGAGTTTGGAGGGTACTATGGTGTTAAATGCTGAGCTGTAGTCGATGAACAGCATTCTCACATAGGTATTCCTCTTGTCCAGATGGGTTAGGGCAGTGTGCAGTGTGGTTGAGATTGCATTGTCTGTGGACCTATTTGGGCGGTAAGCAAATTGGAATGGGTCTAGGGTGTCAGGTAGGGTGGAGGTGATATGGTCCTCAAAGCACTTCATGATGACGGAAGTGAGTGCTAGAGGGGGCGGTAGTCGTTTAGCTCAGTTACCTTAGCTTTCTTGGGAACAGGAACAATGGTGGCCCTCTTGAAGCATGTGGGAACAGCAGACTGGGATAAGGATTGATTGAATATGTCCGTAAACACACTAGCCAGCTGGTCTGCGCATGCTCTGAGGGCGCGGCTGGGGATGCCGTCTGGGCCTGCAGCCTTGCGAGGGTTAACACGTTTAAATGTTTTACTCACCTTGGCTGCAGTGAAGGAGAGTCCGCCTGTTTTGGTTGCGGGCCGTGTCAGTGGCACTGTATTTATAGTTGTCCACATATTCTATGTCAGAACCGTCCAGAGTAGTGATGCTAGTCGGGCGGGTGCGGGCAGCGATCGGTTGAAGAGCATGCATTTCGTTTTGCTAGCATTTAAGAACAGTTGGAGGCCACGGAAGGAGTGTTTTATGGCATTGAAGCTTGTTTGGAGGTTTGTTAACACCGTGTCCAAAGAAGGGCCAGATGTATACAGAATGGTATTGTCTGCGTAGAGGTGGATCAAAGAATCACCCGCAGCAAGAGTTACATCATTGATATATAAAGAGAAAATAGTCGCCCTGAGAATTGAACCCTGTGGCACCCCCATATAGATTGCCAGAGGTCCTGACAACAGGCCCTCTGATTTGACACACTGTACTCTATCTGAGAAGTAGTTAGTGAACCAGGCGAGGCAGTCATTAGAGAAACCAAGTCTATTGAGTCTGCCGATAAGAATACGGGGATTGACAGAGTCGAAAGCCTTGGCCAGGTTGATGAAGACATCTGCACAGTACTGTCTTTTATCGATAGTTGTTATGATATAGTTTAGGACCTTGAGCGTGGCTGAGGTGCACCCGTGACCAGCTCGGAAACCAGATTGCATAGCGGAGAAGGTACGGTGGGATTTGAAATGGTCGGTGATCTGTTGGTTCACTTGGCTTTCGAAGACTTTAGAATGACAGGGCAGGATGGATATAGGTCTGTAACAGTTTGGGTTGAGTGTGTCTCCTGCTTTGAAGAGGGGGATGACCGCTGGCAGCTTTCCAATCTTTTGGAATTTTAGACGATATGAATGAGAGGTTGAACAGATTAGTAATAGGGGTTAATTAGGATAATTTTAGGAAGAGAGGGTCCAGATTGTCTAGCCCAGCTGATTTGTAGGGATCCAGATTTTGCAGCTCTTTCAGAACATCAGCTGTCTGGATTTGGGTGAAGGAGAAGCGGCGGGTGGGGGGGGGGCCTTGAGCCAGTTGCTGCGGCAGGGTGAAGAGCTGTTGGCCGGGATTGGGGTAGCCAGGTGGAAAGCATGGCCAGCCGTAGAGAAATGCTTATTGAAATTCTCGATAATCATGGATTTATCAGTGGTGACAGCATTTCCTAGTCTCAGTTCAGTGGGCTGCTGGGTGGAAGGTACTCTTATTCTCCATGGACTTTACAGTGTCCCAAAACTTATTGGAATTAGTGCTGCAGGATGTAAATTTTGTTTGAAAATGCTAGCCTTTGCTTTCCCACTTGACTGTGTGTATTGGTTCCTTATATCAGTACATTCATAACAAGCTAAACATTACCAAACTTCTATTTAGATAAAATAAGCCTCAAGTAGTACATTTTGCAATTCAATTTGTTGACCAAATTTAACACTCTCTCATTGACCTCCATACAAAAAAATCCACACTTTCCAGGTGGAAAACTAGGGCATCATCTTTCGACGAAGAGTTTCCATGTTGGAAATTACCGTGTTCCGAGTTTCCTTAAACGCACCATCAGCAGCACTAAATGATGTAATGTATACGTGCGTCATATCCCGAGTTCCAGTCGTGAAAGCTGAAACTTCAATATTTTTTGGAGATATTAAAAGTCCTCATTTGTTAGTAAGAAAGGCATTTGGAGTATTTTTCACATTTTTAGCTAGAATGTTAACATCGGATTATTCTCAAATTCTGTAGTAAATTATATTTTCTGTTTCTTGTTACTCAGAACATAATCACGGAAATAATCTTTGACAAATTAGCTTCAGTGAAGTACTGCAAATGTGTGGATGAGCTTTTATTTTAAAACAAATTCCCGTCAAACAGGAAACAGATTTATCTTAATGTCGTAGACGTACAGGTCTGGACAAAGCCGCGACTGAAAAACATGAGTCGCCGCGACCGTTCTCTTCCAATTTGACAAATGCCTATGTAAGAAAAATCGAATTGAATACAACAATCGCGGGTCCAGTGGACTCCTCATCAACATGGCAACTGATGAGGAGAGGGGCGTAGTGCGTGTCAAAGTCAAGGTGAGGAATATGTGAACGATGGAATAGCTGCAGCTAGCTTGGGGTACCCTTTGACGTGTATCACATTTCTAGGTAGCTAGCTTTATTGTTATCACCGTGGCTGACGTATTTTGGCCATTTCTCGTTACATTTTTGGTAACTTTTGCGTTAGCTTGTAGCAGTTTGAACTGCTAGCATTTTCTTCTACCCAGAACAGTGCTTTGTTGTTTTTTAGCATTGATCCTGCTAACATCTAATGAGGATGGACCGTTATTCTGAACGTAACCCTCTTGGATCTTCTGACTACAAAAAGTAAATCATGTATCTATGAAAAATAACGGATTAGGAAGATTCGATTATTGACAATAGGTCTAACTAGCTACCTGCTGCTGGTGTTGATATGTGATCGTGCACCGGGGAAACAATTTTAAAGCAATATTGAGAGTCAACTAAACCCGCGAATCTTGACAGCTAGTTAGAATGGTTTATTGTGTTATACCAAATAATTAACTGTTATTCACAGGCAGAACCCCACAGTGACGTGGCTGGTTAATTATACCGTTGTCTTGATGCTTTAGTAATAGTAGTGAGTCATTTAGTTAACATCGCCGTCATCACCAGATCAGCTCTGAGCTCTTGACTGAGAACTGGTGACACGTCATTTAGTGATATAAAAGGAAGCATTTCTGCTCTCTTGTGACAAATATACCCTACACCATTTTTTATCTATGACCCAATCGTTACAAAAAAAGGTTAGTCTGCCATTGTAGAAGGTCAGTCTGCTATTTATGACATTCACCTTTGTTGTTGGCTTTTGGTAGCCTGGGTTAACTGAATTTCAAAACTTCATTCTGGAACCCAGGCTAGCCTTTTTATTGGAACTGAAGAATGACATTGATTCAGTCACACATGATTTACAGTGATGATATGAAATAGGCCTACAATGTACCTCAATTAATGTTTTACATGATTGTTTCTCGCCTTCCTCAGAAGTGTGAGGGGATGCTGCCAGTGGAGTTTCGCTCATTTGCTGTGGATCCTCAGATAACATCACTTGAGGTGCTACAGCACATCCTCATCCGAGCCTTTGAGTTAAATGGGTGAGGAGGAGCATCAACATAATAATGTCTACAGTGCTGTTGATTGACATGGCAAGCAGAATTGTGGAGGTGCATAAAAATGGCAGCCTCCATGCACTTTACTAAGTTTGCCCTTTTGTACATTGCTCTTCATTTCTCATTTTTGTATTGGCATTAGCACAGTTTACATGATCCCAATTTTAGCTCCAAGATGGCTGCAGTTTGAAAAAGTAGATTGTGCTGATTTGTTGGCGCATTGAACCATGTCGTGCGCCATAGTTTAAAAACTCCATGGATAGTGCTAAACATTGACAGATTATCTGAATTACACCATTATTTTGCACTTTCACCATTCTGCAGACAATATTAGAAAGTATTGTTTCGTGAGAAAGCTTTGCCTACAGTAAAGTTTGAAAAGGTTATGGAGATGGATATGGAATGACTTGGATTGCCATGTTTTCTAGAATTGATATCAGCCTTTTAAATATTGCTATCAGCTATTTTCTTGTTTCCTAATTAGCAAACGCAACTTTGGAATAAGTTACCTATCCCGGGACCGTGGAGGTTTGGAAGTGTATCTTTCGCTCCTGTCTGACTGGGATTTAGATGCTGCATTTGTCAGTGCAGCTAAACCTTATCTACAACTCAAGATGGACATTAAGCCTGCCGAAGACAGTAAGCAGACCTGTCAAACGTTCTGTTGATGTGTTCCTTTGGGTCACCACCTGAAGAACTTGTGTGTGTGCACGCTTTCATTCAGTATATGTTTTTGGGAAATGGGGTAAATTAGCTTGTGTTAAGTAGCTGCTATTGAAGCTTTTTTTGTTGTTGCAATGTATTTGTTGGCCTCTCCTTCATACAGTCCCATTTTACGACCATCTCGTTTACCCTCCTTCTTCCTTTTAGGTCCCGTTATGGAAGACTGGGACATAATAAGCCCCAAAGAAGTGATTTGTTCTGACCAGCTTCCCGGGGATAGGAGGTCCTTGGCGGCTGCTGCCCTCCCCTTCACCCAGTCCCTACTGTCCCAGGTTACTGACAACGCTCTCGCTCTTCACCCTGTCAGCCATCTTTTTTACCAGCCAGTCACTGCTGCCTTGAGTCAGGTCCTTCTGCTAATGCTAAATAACTCCAGTTCTTAGGTTAGTGTTGCTCCCAAAGACCCACCTGCGGTTTAATCTCTTGCTGTCTGTCTCTGTTCAGATGATGGGTCGAACACTGTCCAGAGTACAACAGGCCTTGAGCTGGTCTTATGGGGAGGAGGTGAAGCCTTTCAAGCCCCCATTGAGCGATGCAGAGTTCCACAGTTACCTCAACGGCCAGGGCCAGCTTTCCCGACCAGAGGAACTGAGGCTACGCATCTATCATGGTGGGGTAGAGCCTTCACTACGCAAGGTAACAGTGCATTCACTGACAGATTCCAACAACTAACAGACAGCTATTTTAACCCTCGATACCAAAGCATTTCACAAATATAATTGAAAGTACTAGAAAATCAAATAAAATCCCATAGTGCCGAATCTTAACTTGAATGTGTTTAACTTAGACTTTCTTGTAACCATGCATTGGTGTCAATGGGAGATTTACGCAGACATTTGAGTTTGAGAAGGGCCCATGGTCTCCAAAACATTGACGGGAATTGTGTACTTATGGTCTTTGGATATGAATAGTCAAAAGTTTATTATTTGGTCCCATATTTCTAGCATGCCAAGACTACAACAACCTTGCAACATTTGTTTTGGTTGTTTTTCAGATGATGTTGTGCCCAATAGAAGGGAATGGTAAATAATGTATTGTCATTTTGGAGTCATTGTAAATAAGAATAGAATATGTTTTTGAACACTTTACATTAATGTGGATTCTACCATGATTACGGATAATCATGAAAGAATTGTGGATAATGATGAAAAAAATGCTACCCTCCCCTGTTATTGGCAATGTTGATAGGTTAGCATCTCTTGGGGGTATGTCTTTGTGCCTTTTAACTTTCAATTCATTCATGATTATCTATAATCATGGTAGCATCCACATTAATGTAGAAGTGTTCTTTACTGTCGCCTAGAGCCTACAAATTGCTGGTGTAAATCCTACAAACCCCTAAACCCCTTCTCTAATGGACAGTTTGTGGTAAAAAATAATTTCAGATCTGTCATTTCCTCTGTCCAGGTTGTGTGGCGTTACCTCCTGAACGTGTACCCCGATGGGCTGACCGGTCAGGAGAGGATGGACTACATGAAGAGAAAGACTAGGGAGTACGACCAGCTGAAGGGGGAGTGGTCAGCTAGGGTCAGTCCAGAGGACCTGGAGTTCATCAGGGGCAACGTACTGAAGGACGTCCTGAGGACCGACCGGGCCCATCCCTATTACGCCGGCTCCGAGGACAGCCCCCACCTCACCGCTCTCACCGACCTGCTTACCACCTTTGCCATTACACATCCACAGGTGTTGGGATCTATTTTTTTTCCCATCCTCTTTGGTAGCCTGATGGTGGCGTTATACGGACATGTTTGCATTCCTTTTACATTCCTTGACATGCAGACATGCTAAGGGGTGTGGTGTTATTAGCTCAGTGAGAACAAATATATGCTCAACGCTGGTGTTTGGCGTCGTCAATTCTGTCTATTTGCATTTGAGTTATGATTAGTAAACTCTGTCTGCTTGCAGTGATACAGTATATAGACAAACGTATGTGGACACCCCTTCAAATGAGTGGATTTGTCTATTTCAGCCACACCCATTGCTGACAGGTGTGTAAAATGGAGCTCACATGTAATCTCCATAGACAAACATTGGCAGAAGAATGGCCTTACTGAAGAACTCAGGGACTTTCAATGTGGCACCGTCATAGGATGCCACCTTTCCAACAAGTCAGTTTCTCAAATTTCTGCCCTGCTAGAGCTGCCCTGGTCAACTAAGTGCTGTTATTGTGAAGTGGAAACATCTAGGAGCAACAATGGCTCAGCCACGAAGTGGTAGGTCACTCGGATAGCTGAGTGCTGAAGCACGCAGCTCATAAAATAATTGTCCGTCTTCGGTTGTAACACTCACTACCAAGTTCCAAACTGCCTGGAAGCAACATCAGCACAATAACAGTTTGTCGTGAGCTTTATGAAATGGGTTTCCATGGCCGAGCAGCCGCACACAAGCCTAAGATTGCAATGCCAAGCGTTGGCTGGAGTGGTGTAAAGCTCGCCGCCATTGGACTCTGGAGTAGTGGAAAAGCGTTCTCTGGAGAGATGAATCACGCTTTACCATCTGGCAGTCCGACGGATGATTTTGGGTTTGGTAGATGCCAGGAGAACGCTACCTTCCCGACTGCATAGTGCCAGCTGTAAAGTTTGGTGGATGAGGAATAATGGTCTGGGGCTGTTTTTCATGTTTCAGACATTCCAGATGATTAAGTGCTTCCAACTTTGTGGCAACAGTTTGAGGAAAGACCCTTTCCTGTTTCAGTATGACAATGCCCCTGTGCACACAGCGGGGTCCATACAGAAATGGTTTGTCGAGATCGGTGTGGACAGAGACCTAAACCCCATCGAACAACTTTGAGATGAATTGAAACACCGACTGCGAGCCAGGCCTAAATGCCCAACATCAGTGCCCGACCTCACTAATGCTCTTGTGGCTGAATGGAACCAATTCCATATTAATGGCCAAGATTTTGGAATTAAATGTTTGACAAGCAGGTGTCCACATACTTTTGGTCATGTAGTGTATGTAATCCTAGTTTTTGCTGTGTTTTAATTCATTTCAACTCTGTTTCGTAGGTGTCGTACTGCCAAGGCATGAGTGACATCGCTTCTCCGATACTTGCCGTTATGGACAATGAGGCACACGCATTCATCTGTTTCTGTGGCATCATGAAACGCCTAGAGGGCAATTTCCGCCCGGATGGCCAACTCATGTCTGTCAAGTTCCAGCACCTGAAGCTGCTACTGCAGTACTCAGACCCCGAGTTCTACTGTTACTTGGTGTCCCGCGGAGCTGATGACCTGTTCTTCTGTTACCGCTGGCTGCTCTTGGAACTCAAACGGGAGTTTGCCTTCGACGATGCCCTGAGGATGCTGGAGGTCACCTGGAGCTCCCTGCCTCCTGATCCTCCTGAAACGGAAGTGGAGCTTTTTGGGCCTCCCCTAGAGACAGACCAGACCAGAATGACATCTGAGAGTGGTGTTGAAAAGAGGCCTGCTTTCGCAGGTGAAGAAGAAGGGGAGCAGAAAGAGAAGCAGCGGAGACGACACATGTTGAGGCCTTCAAGAGAGGAGGCAGACGGCGGGAGAAAGATCGACATGGAGGAAGGAGAGCGGGAGGACAGAGGAGCCAGAAGAGAGGGTGAGGGGAACTTTGACATGCCTTACGTAGGAAAGGAGAAGGCGCACAATAATGCGCCTGTTCCTCCCTTTGAGAAGCAGACCAGTTTTGGTGAGTTCAAATACTACAATGCACGGAACAAGGACAGCTTTGATTTCGTGGAGAGAGACGCACCAGAGGGTCCTGTTGAGATGGAAGCCTCCTTGCACCCTGTATCAAGTCCACTGGCCCGGCAGGTCACAGAGGACAGCGAGGAGGATCCAGGGGAGAGGGCACCTCTTATAACGGATGATGACAAGTCCTCCAGCCCAGAGACGGATGAGAGGAGCTCCCCTAATGGACAAACAGCCTCTCCGGTCTCCCCATTTCCTCATGGTCTGCCAAGCTGGAAGAATGGTTCCTCTCTGTCTCCAGGCTCCACTCCCTCCCCCTCAAGTTGGAGAGGTGCCCTCACAGACACCCCGTCACCAAAGTACACCTCCTCCATTTTACCCAACGGAAGGGTTGAGTCGCCAGAGAAAGCCACAAGAGGATTTGCTTCCTTTGCGTCAGTGCCGAATGGAACCGGAGCTAACTCTCCCGCTACCCCCACAGGGAGGTCCTTGGTTTCCTCTCCCCTACTGACTAGATCATTGCTCTCCTCCCCTATTTTGTCCTTCGGGAGAGCTCTTCCTTCGCTGCCGGTCAGCACAGTGAACAAGTCCTTTCCCAGTAACCTCCCTTCTCCTTGCAGCAGAGCCTCCAGCACTGCGCCCAACACTCCAAATTCAACCAAACCAGAGAATACCACCATCAAACCTTGTTCCCTGCCACCGCCTCAAGAGTTTGGTAAAGGGAATCCTTTCATGTTGTTCCTGTGCCTGTCAATCCTGTTGGAGCATCGAGACCACATTATAAAGAACAGCTTTGATTACAACGAGCTGGCTATGCACTTTGACCGCCTTGTTCGGCGACACAATCTGGGCAGGGTGCTGCAGCGCGCCAAAGCCTTGTTTGCGGACTACCTGCAGAGTGAGGTGTGGGATTCGGAGGAAGGGGATGAGGTCAGCTCTGACTCGCCCACGACAGTCACTGCTGCTTTCCACTCCCCGCCCCCCTCTGCCACCAGGCCTCTTTTTACCCCTTTGTCATCCTCTCCAAACTCCACCTATAACCTGGCTGACACCATACCTTCCCCTTCTTCACCTGTCCCCCTCTCTCCCTCCTCTTGACTTCTGTCACTATATCCCCAACACATTTACAGTACAATGAGTAATGGTTGCCTAGTCCAGCTGTTTGTCCCTTTATTGTTGCTCATCTTATTTAGCTCTCCACCCATACCAGACTTGACTAGAAGGTTACTACTGTTAGTTTTTCATGTCTATGCTGTCAGTATTGCTCTTCTCTCCATTTCCTCTAATCAACAAGTTCTCATGCTTACTCTTGCCTTGCTATGCACTCATCCATTGAGTTTTTACTGTTTCAAACTTTTAGTTACAGGGATAATAATGTTTCAAATACCTTTTACCTTTATATGAGGGCCCAGGGCTGGACACATTGTGTTGCCCACGGTTAACATGGATAAGAACCTCATTGGATAAGCCACAACTGTGTCTTCTTGACCAAAGAGCTCTAGTTGTGTGATCACACTGCTAAGAACCAAAACTGGCACATTGCTAGTCTGGACTTTTTAGCATAGCAGTGTGTATGGTTACTGGTTCAAGCTCTGCCCCCTCTGTTCCCTGACTTGACTACAGTTGGAGTGGGCGCTGGCCATTGGAAGTATGGAGAAATATGAACAGTATGAATGAGTCATGCGACTCCCCTTAAAAATGCCCTGTTGAGAATATATCAAATATGCCTGTATTTGACTACACACATGCCAGCATAGTGATTATGAGGACACTAACAACAGCAACTGAGCTTTGTAAAGGTTATATTCATGAGTCAGTAATTGCATTGTGTATCATTACATTTTCTATCAAAATAATTTAAATACTGTATCATTTTGGTGTTGCAAGGTCACATTTTAAATATCAAGGTGAGATGAAGTTATTTTCTTTAGAAATACTATGAAGCATGTTGTGCCCCATAGGAATCTGAATGGCAAAGAAAAGTTACAGTATATTGGGAGAGGCCTTATAAGAAATCAATGGGTTTCAGTACTGCAGTTTCATGGCCAGTTTCTGCATTTGCGCTCACAATTGACTGTTTGCTTTTGAGTCACACGCAACCACTATGATGTGAACAATATACTGTATTAAATGGGAATGTTTTGCTATTCAGGGGTTCAATGGATCATTTAATCGATAACAAACAATGGATGCACAAATTATGCGTTTGCCCTAGATCATGTATGACTGGTACATTGCACAATGTGCACATAGCTACTATATGGTGCTAAAAGATTTCATAAGGTATAGGATTCATCATGGCTTTATGAGAATGGTTTTAAATGTGTAAATTAATGTTATACAGTGGGGCAAAAAAGTATTTAGTCAGCCACCAATTGTGCAAGTTCTCCCACTTAAAAAGATGAGAGGCCTGTAATTTTCATTATAGATAAACTATGACAGACAAAATGAGAAAAAAAATCCAGAAAATCACATTGTAGGATTTTTTATGAATTTATTTGCAAATTATGGTGGAAAATAAGTATTTGGTCAGTAACAAAAGTGTATCTCAATACTTTGTTATATTCCCTTTGTTGGCAATGACAGAGGCCAAACGTTTTCTGTAAGTCTTCACAAGGTTTTCACACACTGTTGCTGGTATTTTGGCCCATTCCTCCATGCAGATCTCCTCTAGAGCAGTGATGTTTTGGAGCTGTTGCTGGGCAACACGGACTTTCAACTCCCTCCAAAGATGTTCTATGGGGTTGATCTGGAGACTGGCTAGGCCACTCCAGGACCTTGAAATGCTTCTTACGAAGCCACTCCTTTGTTGCCCGGGCGGTGTGTTTGGGATCATTGTCATGCTGAAAGACCCAGCCACGTTTCATCTTCAATGCCCTTGCTGATGGTAGGCTTTGTTACTTTGGTCCCAGCTCTCTGCAGGTCATTCACTAGGTCCCACCGTGTGGTTCCATACCATCCATACCATTTGTATTTCATTAACCTTTGACCGTGTGGTTCTGGGATTTTTGCTCACCGTTCTTGTGATCATTTTGACCCCACGGAGTGAGATCTTGCGTGGAGCCCCAGATCGAGGGAGATTATCAGTGGTCTTGTATGTCTTCCATTTCCTAATAATTGCTCCCACAGTTGATTTCTTCAAACCAAGCTGCTTACCTATTGCAGATTCAGTCTTCCCAGCCTGATGCAGGTCTACAATTTTGTTTCTGGTGTCCTTGCTCTTTCGTCTTGGCCATAGTGGAGTTTGGAGTGTGACTGTTTGAGGTTGTGGACAGGTGTATTTTATACTGATAACAAGTTCAAACAGGTGCCATTAATACAGGTAACGAGTGGAGGACAGAGAAAAAGTTACAGGTCTGTGAGAGCCAGAAATCTTGCTTGTTTGTAGGTGACCAAATACTTATTTTCCACCATAATTTGCAAATAAATTCATTAAAAATCCTACAATGTGATTTTCTGGATTTTTTTTCTCATTTTGTCTGTCATAGGTACACGTCAACTATGATGAAAATTACAGGCCTCATCTTTTTAAGTGGGAGAACTTGCACAATTGGTGGCTGACTAAATACTTTTTTGCCCCACTGTATTGCACAGTTCTGGCCATATATGGTCACCCCTGAACTTTTCTTAAATAATTCCCTATTTATTCTCGAATAAGTTTAATTTAAAAAAAAAAGGATTTTAAACCAAAGGACAAATTTAATCATTTGAAGAAAATAACACCCTCTCCACAATAAAACATGGGGAGGTGTGCTACCCCTGGTACTGGACTTGAATGTGTTCAATACATAATGAACTCAGCATATTATCAAGGTGGTTTGGAGTGCAATGTTCAACCAAGTGTACAAAAACTGTCTATGTTAAATGTTGTGGATCTTCCAGCAGGTCAACAACCTGAACATACATCAGAAGCACGCTGTAATGGTTCAAGAAGAAACTCTGGACTGGCCAGCAAAGAGTCCAGATCTGAATCACATCTATAACCAATGGCGAGAGCTGAAAACAGCAGTTGGTGGAGGGCACCCCTCAAATATTGAAGAATTCGAGCAGTTTGCTGCTGAAGAGTGGGACAAATTGACAGTAGAAAGGAGCAGCAAGCTCATTGATGGCTACAAGAAGCATTTGTTGCCAGTTACATTGCATTACATTGCATTGCCTTATTCTAAAACGGATGAACTTATTCTACACACAGAGCGAAAACAGAGTGAAAACTTTAAAATGTAAAACATAAATAACATAAATACCTTATTTACATAACTGTTCAGACCCTTTGCTTTGAGATTGTCCTTGAGATGTTTCTAAAACTTGATTGGAGTCCACCCGTGGTAAATTCAATTGATTGGACATGATTTGGAAAGGCACACACCTGTCTACACAAGGTCCAAGGACAGTGCATGTCATAGCAAAACCAAGCCATGAGGTCGAAGTAATTGTCCGTAGAGCTCCAAGACAGGATTGTGTCGTCACAGATCTGGGGAAGGGTACCAAATTATTTCTGCTTTCATTGAAGGTCCCCAAAAACACAGTGGCCTCATCATTCTTAAAGGGAACAACTTTGGAACCACCAAGACTTTTCCTAGAGCTGTACACCAGGCCAAACTGAGCAATCGGGGAAGAAGGGCCTTGGTCAGAGAGGTGACCAAGAACCCGATGGTCACTCTGACAGAGCTCCAGTGTTCCTCTGTGGAGATGGTTGTCCTTCTGTAAGGTTCTCCCATCTCTGCAGCACTCCACCAATCAGGTGGAAGCCACTCCTCAGTAAAAGGCACATGACAGCCCGCTTGGAGTTTGCCAGAAGGAACCTAAAGGGCTCTCTGACCATGAGAAAAAACATTCTCTGATCTGATGAAACCAAGATTGAACTCTTTGGCCTGAATGCCCAGCCTCACGTCTGGAGGAAACCTGGCACCCTCCCTACGATGAAGCATGGTGGTGGCAGCATCATGCTGTGGGGATGTTTTTCAGCGGCAGGGACTGAGAGACTAGTCAGGATCGAGGGAAAGATGAACGGCACAAACTACAGAGAGATCCTTGATGAAAACCTGCTCCAGAACGCTCAGGACCTCAGACTGGGGTGAAGGATCACCTTCCAACAGGAAAATGACCCTAAGCACACAGCAAAAACAACGCAGGAGTGGCTTTGGGACAAGTCTGTGAATGTCCTTGAGTGGCCCAGCCAGAGCCCGGACTTGAACCCGATCAAATATCTCTGGAGAGAACTGAAGATAGCTTTGCAGCGACGCTCCCATCCAGAGGATCTGCAGAGAGGAATGGGAGAAACTCCCCAAATACAGGTGTGCCAAGCTTATACCCAAAAAGACTTGAGGCTGTAATCGCTGCCAAAGGTGCTTCAACAAAGTACTGAGTAAAGAGTCTGAATACTTATGTAAATGTAATATATATATATATATTTTTAAATATATATTTTTTTATATACATTTGTGAAAATGTCTGAACCTGTTTTGGTTTAGTCATTATGGGCTATTGTGTGTAGATTTGAGGGGGTAAAAAACAATTTAATCAATTTTGGAAACGTCAAGAGGTCTGAATACTTTCCAAAGGCATTGTGTCTTGCAAAAGTCTGTGCCACCAAGTACTATAGCTCTGGGGTGCCAATAATGTTGTCATTGCCATTTGTCTTAAGTTTACAATTTTAGTTTAGAAAATAAAGTTTACAAAAATCTATTGGTTCTGCAATGTTGGCAATCCAATAACCAGGTGTGGAGACCTAAAGCTTTTTTTCAATTTCAACTTATTTTAGAAGAAATAGGGAATTAAAGAAAAGTGCAAGAGTGCCAATATATTTGTCTGGAACTGTATGGCTGGAGAATTCTCTTTTCCTGTAAGATATTTGATTGATTGGTCAAGGTTTTCCTCTGAAGCGAAACATTCGCGCAGTGGTTAAGGGCGCTGTACTGCAGCGCCAGCTGTGCCATCAGAGTCCCTGGGTTCGCGCCCAGGCTCTGTTGTAACCGGGAGGTCCGTGGGGCGACGCACAATTGGCCTAGCGTCGTCCGGGTTAGGGAGGGATTGGTCGGTAGGGATCTCCTTGTCTCATCGCGCACCAGCGACTCCTGTGGTGGGCCGGGCGCAGTGCTTGCTAGCCAAGGTTGCCAGGTGCACGGTGTAGCCTCCGACACATTGGTGCGGCTGGCTTCCGGGTTGGATGCGTGCTGTGTTAAGAATTAGCCGCCTCCAACATTGTTTTAGAGAATCTGTACACAATTTCTGGAAGCTGAAAATGTCCCAGTTCTCCCATACTCACCAGACATGTCACCCGTTGAGCATGTTTGGGATGCTCTGGATCAATGTGTATGACATTGTGTTCCAGGTCCCGCCACTTCACACAGCCATTGAACAGGAGTGGGACAACATTCCACAGGCCACAATCAACAGCTTGATCAACTCTATGCAAAGAAGATATACTGCATGAGGACAATAGTGGTCACACTAGATACTGACTGGTTTACTGATCCACGCCCCTACCTTTTTTTTAAAAGGTATTTGTGACCAACAGATGCATATCTGTATTCCCAGTCATGTGAAATCCATATATTAGGGCCTAATGAATTCATTTCAAATGACTGATTTCCTTATATGAACTGTAACTCAGTAAAATCTTTGAAATTGTTGCATTTATATTTTTGTTCAGTGTATATTATGTAGAACAAACCTGCCTCTGACATGTAAAATAACATAGGCATCATGGAAAATCCTTGTCTCCAAAAAGTACACTTCAGGAATTTATTTATATTTTTGGAGATCTCTTTCCAATTCTTGGGAGTCATGTCAACTCTTTTCATGACATTTCTATCTGCAATGTTCCGCAACGTTTGCCTACTGAATGTTGGTATCATGGTTTCATGTGCAGTAGCATTGGAAATGTGGTCCTGATACACCATGTAACAAGAAGGGGACATTACTTCATTTTGTTGTATCGAGTAAGCCTAAATGGATCCTCTTTGCAGTGAAGTGCCTTATCACCAGAAGTAATTGTGTACATGTAGCCTTGATTTATGTTAGTTTTTTTGTGAGCTTGATACTCATCTTTATTTACTCCACCAACAAGGCTTAATTATCTTCATATTGAACAGCTTGTGTGTAGCCATTAATGTTGATTGATTTCTTTGTGGGACCTACCAAAACCAGTCCTTGTGAAACATTTTTTAAGGGTACTGTAAGTGCTATGTATTGGACAAGGACAATGAGAATGTGGGTTAAAATATTTTGAAATGCCAATACCCAGCACAAAATGTCTTCATCAAGTGAAGTAGTACATTTAGCTTTAGGTGTAGGGAAGACAGGCTAGATAATGGGTTGAATTTGTGTATACAAGTATTGTCTATTAGTCATTTCAGTGAGTGTGAAATCCTGCAGGCATGCTGGACACATTTTGAAATAGAGCATAATCTCAAACTATACTAGAAACATTTTCATAGATTCTAAGTAATCATGTTGACTGTATTTTCGATTTTAAATCTTATTAATACCAAGTGTAGATGGTGTCATGGACAATAATAAATACTGCATATTTTAACGAACCAGACAACAAAATCATGATACAGTGCCTTCAGAAAGTATTCAAACCCTTTGACTTATTCCAGATTTTGTTGTGTTACATCCTGAATTCAATTTATTTTTTTTCTCACCTATCTTCTCACACTACTATTGCACACAGTGAGTCCATGCTATTTATTATGTGATTTGTTAAGCACATTTTTACTATAACAAAGGGGCTGAATACTGATTGACTCAAGACATTTCAGCTTTTCATTTTTTATTAATTTGTAAACATTTCAAAAAAAGATAATTCCACTTTGATATTAAAGGGTATTGTGTGGGCCAGTGACAAAATAAAATCTACATTTAGTTCATTTTAAATTCAAGCTGTAACAAAAAAAATGTGGAAGAAGTCAAGGGGTGTGAATACTTTCGAAGGCACTGTATCTATCTAGATTAGTCCCATGGAAGAAAGCATCTTATTTTATGATGAAAATGTACACTGAACAAAAATATAAACACAACATGTAAAGTGTTGTTCCCATGTTTCATGAGCTGAAATAAAAGATCCCGGAAATGTTCCATACGCACAAAAGCTTATTTCTCAACTTTTGTAAACTAATTTGTTTACATCCCTGTTAGTGAGCATTTATCCTTTGCTAAGACAATCCATCCACCTGACAGGTGTGGCATATCAAGCACCTTGTGCTGGGGATAATATAAGGCCACTAAAATATGCCATTTTGTCACACAACACAATGCCACAGATGTCTCAAGTTTTGATGGAGCGTGCAATTGGCATGCTGACTTCAGGAATGTCCACCAGAGCGGTTGCGAGAGAGAGGTAATGTTAATTTCTCTATCATAAAACCTCTCCAACGTCATTTTAGAGAATTTGTCAGTATGTCCAACCGGCCTCACAACCACAGACCACGTGTATGGCATTGTGTGGGTGAACGGTTTGATGTCAAATTTGTACTCACCAGATATGTCACCCATAGAGCATGTTTGGGATGCTCTGGATTGATGTGTACGACAGTGTGTTCCAGTTCCAGCTAATATCCAGCAACTTCGCACAGCCATTGAAGAGGAGTGGGACAACATTCCACAGGCCACAATCAACAGCCTGATCAACTCTATGCGAAAAAATATGTGTCGCGCTGCATGAAGCAAATGGTGGTCACACTAGATACTGACTGGTTTTCTGATCCACGCCACTACCTTTTTTTTTTAAGTACAGTGAGGGAAAAAAGTATTTTATCCCCTGCTGATTTTGTACATTGCCCACTGACAAAGAAATGATCCGTCTATATTTTTAATGGTAGGTTTATTTGAACAGTGAGAGACAGAATGACAACAAAAGAAATCCAGAAAAATGCATGTCAAAAATGTTATAAATTGATTTGCATTTTAATGAGGGAAATAAGTATTTGATCCCCTCTCAATCAGAAAGACTTCTGGCCCCCAGGTGTCTTTTATACTTTGTTACCTGTATAAAAGACACCTGTCCACAGAAGCAAGCAATCAATCAATCAGATTCCAAACTCTCCACCATGGCCAAGATCATTGAGCTCTCCAAGGATGTCAGGGACAAGATTGTAGACCTACACAAGGCTGGAATGGGCTCAAGACCATCGCCAAGCAGCTTGGTGAGAAGGTGACAACAGTTGGTGCGCAGTGGTTAATGGCGCTGTACTGCAGCGCCAGCTGTGCCACCAGAGACTCTGGGTTCGCGCCCAGGCTCTGTCGTGACCGGGAGGTCCGTGGGGCGACTCACAACTGGCCTAGCGTTGTCCGGGTTATAGGGAGGGCTTGGCCGGTAGGGATATCCTTGTCTCATCGCGCACCAGCGACTCCTGTGGCGGGTCGGGCGCAGTGCGCGCTAACCAAGGTTGCCAGGTGCACAGTGTTTCCTCCGACACATTGGTGCGGCTGGCTTCTGGGTTGGATGCGCGCTGTGTTAAGAAGCAGTGCGGCTTGGTTTGGTTGTGTATCGGAGGATGCATGACTTTCAACCTTCGTCTCTCCCGAGCCCGTACGGGAGTTGTAGCGACGAGACAATATAGTAGCTATTAAAAAATTGGATACCATGAAAAAGGGGTAAAAAACTTTTAAAAAATACTTATTTGTTTTTTAAATATCGGTTCTGAAATAATATCCTATTGGTGAGCCAACTTGCAAATGCAGAGTTTTTAAAAACTTATTTATAAGGAATTCTTATCACTTTACAAAGATGCCATTCCCTCAGGTATTGATTGCTTTATTATTCAGGAACGTGTCAATACCTGACCCTCAGAGCCTACCTCCCATTAACCCTGTTGACTCATCAGTAGGAAAGATTTGTTTATCTTTTGGTCCATTCAACAACAGAGCAATACGAACCTTGTTTCAGCAGGATGTTGTATCTATACCTAATGTCATGCCTTATTGGAATGGTTTGATTGATGATATCTGTTGGAAAAAAAGTTTGTATGTTGCTTATTTATTAACAAAATTAAGGAAGTTTCCTTTAAAATTGTTCATAAATATTATCCTGCCAACCACTAAATGAAGATGTTTAAGGAAAACATAAACTCAAATTGTACCTTTTGTAATGAAAACCCAGAAACAGTGTTGCATATTTTTTGGCATTGTGTTCATGTAAGGAAACTGTGGCAAGACATCAGTAGATTTAGAATTGAACACATTTATTAAGATTTTACACTATTGTGGAGAGATGTACTACTTGGATTCTTTACCTACAATAGAAAAAGCTGAAACAATTTAATGTAATTAATTTCATTATTCTTTTGGCCAAATCTCATATTCACAAATGTAAATTTACAAACGAAACACCACATTTTATTACCTTATAAAAATAAATTGAACTATGTTTTAAGACAATTAAATACTCTACTAACAAAAAAGCTGTCAGAATTATAAGTGTATGTATGTCCCTTAAGGTCCTTGTGTAATGTGATATTGTACCCCCAAGCCCAATTGTCCTTTGTATACTATTTAAATATACTTGTGTTCCAACATGTACTTCCTGTATGGATTTGCTGTTAATAAAAAAATATAATAATATAAAATAATAAAAATACAACAAATTTAAATAACTAAATATCCCCGGATTGGTCTATTCAGTTTGCTTCCAAGCGTTCCCGTAAATCTCGCGAAGTTGCGTCTCTGGGTTTAGAAACTCTGTGTTTATAACGTCATTGTTCCATCCATATACGGGCCGGGTGTTGTGAATATAAAGTGAGAACAGAACGAGAGAGGCAGCCTTTCTATGTAGCTGGCATCAACGCAGGTAGTGCAAAATAAAGTCAAAACGTACCGGTGTTTTGCAAAGCATTAAAAGGACAGTTCCGCGAGACTGCTACATAGGTAAAATTAACTGCCGAAACCCGGGATCGAACCAGGGACCTTTAGATCTTCAGTCTAACGCTCTCCCAACTGAGCTATTTCGGCCACGATACGAAAGCAGAAAACTGGCATGACTAAATCGACTTTTTGGTATTATACATTACCGTTACATACCCACTGATTCTGGAAGAGTATACGTTATAAGTGCCCCATGAGCTTAGTTCAACTGTCGTACACCATCAGAACCCAGAATAGAAGCTTGTTTTACTTAATTGTTCGTATACAATGTCATTGTAAACAAGCAATGTAAAGCCTCAAAACATGATTTATGTTGATGTCATGGCTCTGGCTTTGAATTTTAAAGTGAATACATTTCTCCAGTCCCATGCATTAGCTTTTTACCAAAACAATTGAAGGGTTTTACCAAAACATTAATCGCTCTGATATTTTTTGAATGGCAGAGTTCCCATTAAACATCGAAAATATGTTTGGTAATGTACCCAGGGGCACAATTTTGGTTTTTAGAAGTGTGGGGTCATAATAAAATAATACAAAATTATAACATATTTTTTAGGGGGTAGATCAGCTTTAATATTGCAGATAGATTGAGTATACCACATCAGTCACCAGCTGCATCAATAAGTGCATTGATGATGTCTTCCCAAAAGTGACCGTAGGTACATACCCCAACCAGAAGCCATGTATTACAGACAACATCTGCACCGGGCTTTAGGGTAGACCAATTGAGACTCACCCACAAAATTTGCATTTCAGAATTTTTGGTGGCATTCCTAATCCAGGATTCAGACACGGCTAGGACATCAGGGTTGGCGGAGTGTGCTAAAGCAGTGAATAAAGCAAACTTAGGAAGAAGGCTTCTGATGTTAACATGCATGAACCCAAAGCTTTTTTGGTTGCAGAAGTCAACAAATGAGAGTGCCTGGGGACACACAGGGCCTAGGTTAACCTCTACATCACCAGAGGAACAGAGGAGGAGTAGAATGAGGGTACGGCTAAAGGCTATAAGAACTGGTCGTCTATTGCTTTGGGAGCAGAGAATAAAAGGAGCTTATTTTCAGTCTCCTGAGGGGGAAAAGGTTTTCTCATGACCTCTTCACGACTGTCTTGGTGTGTTTGGACCATGATAGTTTGTTGGTGATGTGGACACCAAGGAACTTGAAACTCTCAACCCGCTCCATGACAGCCCCATCAATGTTAATGGAGCCTGTTCGGCAGAACTTTTCCTGTGGTCCATTCTCTGCTCCTTTGTCTTGCTCACATTGAGGGAGATGTTGTTGTCCTGGCACCACACAATTTGTTATGAATGAATGAAGTTTTCAATAATCACTACAGTTAATGCAATGCTGCATTTGAAATCAAAAGACTTCATAGACTGTTCACTTCCTTTCAAGGAATTGCTTTAATGTATTTTATTTCTTTAGGAAATTACATTATTATGAAAAGTGTAGTCATAATAAACTAATTTGTGTTACTACTGGTTCATGAAGGCTGCATAGACATATGTGACCAAAAGCAGTGAAATCACATGGCTAGACAATTCAATGTGTCATTTTCTAAGTTGACAATCCTTATCCCCCTCCAGGCTTGTGTTTTGATCAAAATACTCTGAAAAAAGTCAGACATTTAGAGATTGCATTAGAGCTGACCAAAGTCCATTTAAAATTGATATTGCAACTGTGAAATCAATGTTAATGATAAGGTATTACCTATGTGTTACATAGAGGAACCTTTATACAAGCCAGAGTCTCTTTTGTGTCCTTCAACAGTGTGCAGTTCACTTTTGGCTCCCCTTCAAAATATGCTTTAGCCTTAATAGGATACCCTATTGCCTCCCTGGCATGGAAACAAATAGCAAATAAAGAGTTAGATTCACCCAATTTACACCTGACACACCAAACAATAGCAGAGTGCACAGATTTCACACCGCACCAGATAATATTGAATGTGCCACTGAACCCAAGCAATGCCTAAATCATGTTTAGCCTACTTATTGAGAGGCATAAGAGTAGATACACACAAATTACTTGGTTAATCAGTGTGTAATAACAGTATACTATACAGTCTCCTTACGGGTATTCTGAGAGATTAGGTATGCACTTGCGTTCTCTGGTCCTTTTGACTCCTTCTCCACAGGGGGGCTCACAATGACTCCACTCACTCCATTCACTCAACTTACTATCAACTAAACACAAGCGAAGCATTATGTGAGGAACATAACTTCTTAGCCTACTGGTCATGAAATCTGATTTGTATTCAACTATCACTGAAAAACAATGCAACACTTGGATTGAATTAAAGTTGAAAGAGGCATTAAAACAAACACAGCTCAATCAATGGAGAAAAAAAATGAACTCACAGTAGCAAGATTTAATGTCAAAGCAGGGCCTGTAGTCTGTGATCTTTCCTTCACACGTCAACCCACCAAAACCTGTGTGTTCACACCATCTTTGGCGTCTTTGCTGTCCACCAATTTTTCGACACTTAATGTTTCCTCTATTAGATTTACATTCTTCCCATGTCCCCCACTGCGACCACTGACCATCCACTGTGGAACAAAAAAATAACTATTATCCCCATGGGAAGTCTTTCAGTTGTTAGGAGGGCTTGAAGGATACAATGGTTTCACTACTGAACACCATATACAGTGTTACGAAACCAACTAGCTAGCCTACAGATGTTGATACACTCGCTATGTCTAGGGGACCTAGGACTAGCTAAATGGTCTGTAACCTGATTTAATCTGTGCATTTATGTGAAAAGTAAAAGTATGCGGATAGCATGTGCCCCCAGGGGACAGCAACCTTAACTCGGTCCAGGGCCGAGGGGTCTTGAACCCCAGGTTGGCCAGCCAAGGGGATTATCATTTGTTCAGTTTATGGTGACGAAAATAATTATATACAAAAAGAAAAGAACAAAAAAACTAAACTAAAAAGGTAACGCAAAACAAACACTGGCAGGCCGTACCTGTGTGCTTATCAAGGCCTCGCACAATACTTGGACCCCGTTACCGCTGCCACCTAGAGATGTGGTGTGGAAGGGTTCTGTCTATCTTTTGCTAACACTAAACTACACCCCATATCATAACAACAGTAATAGTATTACTGTTAAAGTATATAATATTATAATTACAGTTACTAAAATAAACATCTGATCTCAGTTGTGTGAAAGCTATAATCCTCTCAAGAGAGGCTAAGTTTGATCAAATGACTCATTCACTAAAAACAACATTTGCTCAGAGGTTAATAACTGATGAAATGGGCAGAGGGAATGGGTTATTCTCTGGCTGTCAGTATTTTACCTGGGCAATGGTTTTTGGTATTGCAGATTTGTGTGCCTTTATTAGATCCAGAGCAGGGCAGACCTCCATGTTTAGTGGCTGGGTTGTCACACTGTCTGAGCATTTCATTAACCCCCACCCCACAGGTAACGGAGCAGGAGCTGGGGGGGCCCCACGGTCCCCAGTTACCATTCACTGTTGAGGATAAAGGGGGAGGTTTGTTTTACATACACTATGAGTACATGTTATTGCTACATTCTGTGTATGAATACAAGCAATATCTTTAGGATATCAGTCAGAACCTCAGAGGAAAATTTGATTGCTTTGCCATGTCATTTACCAGGACATGAAGGAAGCTCATCACAGGTCCTAGTTTCGCTCCCTAACCCAGGGCATTCATCACCAGGGGGCACTGAGGATGGTGGTGGATTGGAGCATGATCTGCAGCGCCGCTGTGTAGGTCTGGGTAAATCCTCCCTTGCACAAGTGCCTGAGCATGGCTGCCAACTCTCCCAGTTTGACCAACCACCATGGGCTACAGTCGAAATAGGAGGTGAGTGGTGAAAACATGTCAAACTTGTATCATTTATGGAGATGGTTATTGCATTACGTGAAGGAATAGATTGTGTCTAAATCATGATGGTCTTTACTTGGACAGACGCGATCAACCACGCAGTGTTCCTCCTCTTCACTTGGACCTTCGCAGCTGCTTCCACATCTAGGTGGTGGTTCGGTGCATGTCCTCATTCTCTTTCTCATGCCCTTCTCACAAGTTGCTGAACAGGGCTGCCACTCACCCCACTTGCTCCATTGTCCATGTTCTGAACAATTTTCAGCAAGATCATCAAAAGAGGCACAAAATACCTTGACTTCAGATATTATTGAATTTACGTTCCCTGACTGTTAGAAAGGGTCTGTACCTGGACAACAGTCTGGCTCAATGCAGACTTTGGTCTCTAACGTTAGTTTCTGAAGCTCTTCAAGGCTACTCGTCAGAGGACATTTTCCCTGTCCCTGGCATTCTCGTCGTCTCTGCGAAACTCCCTCCTTACAGGGGACAGAGCAGCGGCCCCAAGTAGTCCATTCAGACCACGAAGCTGGGCTACAGGTGACATAAAACCCACCATATCACATCCTGCACTGGGACATTGTCGTCCAAATCTGAAACCAATTGAGACTCACCCACAAAACTTGCATTTTCCATCTGCTCCAATGTAGCCATAGTGAGGGTTAAGACAACAGTCTTCAATTGTCACCTCTCCCAGGAGATCGCCACAATCCCCATTATCAAACCTGCTGTAACATTTCACCTCCTGTGATACTGGAAACATATAGATTGAAGCAGTGACTAGAACAATCATTTTTCTAGCATTTTACCATATTATTAAAAAGTAACGTGATGTGTCTAGCATAATAGTGAAGTGTTGTATTCACAACTCAATATACTAAATATCACATTTAGTTTACTGATGTTATGAGGTTGAAAATAAATATTTATTTTTAAACAACAATAATAAAGTCACTGACCTGATTCTCTGAAGGTGATCAGCAAAACCAATGAAGTCCACAACACCTGGACCATTTCTCTGTCGGTCTATGCCTAGTATTTCTTACTCTAGCTCTCTGTCCACTCTCACCTAGCAGGCTTCTCCAGAGATACTGTATATAATGACGAGATGGTATTGTCTCTGCCCTAACAATGGGAGTCGTCCCAAAGGCGAGGAAGGCAGGTGATCTGCTCTGCATATCAGTCTCTCTATGATTGGTCTACTTATTGCTGTATTCTCACAGGAGTGTGCCCTCTCACTTCACCTCTTCCCTCTGGTTTATGTTTCACTTTATTGGAATTTGGAAACAAATAGGAAAGGCATGCATCCCATTCCCGTAAGGTTAATAAACTCATACCTCCCCCTGACCATCATGACCTTTTTGCAGCATTGTTACGCAATTGTTGCACAAAATGCCAGATGCACTAGCTAGCTATGTTTAAGGATCCACCCAAATCTAACTGCCTGTAGCTCAGGACATGCATATTCTTGATACCATTTGAAAGGAAACCCTTTGAAGTTTGTGGAAATGTGAAATGAATGTAGGAGAATATAAGACATTAGATCTGGTAAAAGATAATACAAAGAAATAAACATGCATTTTTTTTTTGTACAATCATCTTTGAAATGCAAGAGAAAGGCCATAATGTATTATTCCAGACCAGGCACAATTTAAATTTTGGCCACTAGATGACAGCAGTGCATGTGCAACATTTTAGACTGATCCAATGAACCATTGCATTTCTGTTCAAAATGTATCAAGACTGCCCAAATGTGCCTAATTGGTTTATTAATAACTTTTCAAGTTTAAAACTGTGCACTCTCAAACAATAGCATGGTATTCTTTCACTTTCATAGCTACTGTAAATTGGACAGTGCAGTTAGATTAACAATAATTTAAGCTTTCTGCCAATATCAGATATGTCTATGTCCCGGGAAATTTTCTTATTACTTACAACCTCATGCTAATCGCATTAGCCTACGTTAGCTCAACCGTCCCACGGGGACCCACCGATCCTGTAGAGGTTTTAAACATAGAAGACTTACAGACTTTAGGCAATATAAAAGACGAAAGTGAAATAAAAAATATGTAATCAAATAGTATAAAAGCGACAGGCAGTGTATTAGAGATACAGTTTAAGATCTTGGATGCCTGATTACCATACATTTTGAAGACAGTCATTCTAATCACTGTATGAATGAAGCAATTTGGAAATAAATGAAGCAATTTTGGCAATTTGCCCAATAATAGTGGATAACGTTTGACTTTTAAAAAAATAATTGTAATTTAGCAGACGCTCTTATCCAGAGCGATTTACAGATCATCTAAAAGGTTGCTAGTAGAGAAAACCACAAATCATAGTCATATTAAGTTAAACTTCTCAAAGTATCTATCAGCAAAGTCAGTGCTAGTAAGAAAAGAAAAGTGCGGGTGTTAGTGCTAGAAAGGCAAGGGTGCTCGTTTTTCCCGTATTTTTTTAATTCGTTGAAATCTTGAATTCAATATTTGCTCAACAAACATTGCACCTCATAAGAAATATATATTTCGCAACTATTTCCAGTAGGCTGTGCTCGTGGTAGGTGACATCCACTGACAAGCAGACACATCCCGCCCAGTAGGCGGCGATCAGTAACCTCTTTTGAAATGATCTGCTTCTGTTCCACAAGCTGAAGAAAAGGGCAAAAAATTCCGGTGCCGGGTCGACACGACAGTGTTGCCCTGTCAAAATGCTCGCCCGGTTGTCACGGTTTAGGCCTGCCTTGGCCCGTTTTCGCACAAATCCGGCGTTTGGGGCTCGGTTCGTATCGCAATCTCCACCCTCGGGTGCTGCTGGTTCGGCCACTGTATCGGATTTGCAGCCCTCACGTGCCACGGAAAGTCATGGACACGCAGAGGTCAGCGCGTTCGAGAAGGTGAGTTGGTTCTGAATCTAAACGGAAATACCCTACTCTTGCTAGCCAGCTCATATCTGGTATTATTGACAATATTACACATTCAATGTAGTTCGACTTAACGATACACATTCCTTCAGTCAAACATAGTGCCTAAATACTTTACTAACTGCACTCAGGTGTAGTAAATACTAGCTAGCAAACAATCCAGTGTAGCATGAAAGCATAATAACAATATCTCAAATCTCTACAGAATCGAGATTATCATGGGTTCTCTCAGGATCCTGTCGTTGACGAGTGGAACATGAGGATGGCCTTCTTCTTTGGTATCTCCATGGCTATTGTGGTTGGGGGTACCTTCATCCACTATTTACCAGACCATGGGTATGTTTAAGCACACTGCACATCCCTCTTTGTTACTTTGTGGCTTGATCTTCATCACTTACACAATGATGCAAGTAGGTGCACAATGAGTAAGTGACAACTGAAAAGCCGAGCTACAGTAAAAATATAACACTGCTAGGAGGACCCCACAAAAAACGAGCTAGATGAATGCAACCAAACTACACTGATGAATGTTTTATAACAGATATTTTCGGTTAAAGGGACATTCCAAAATTGCTCTACTTCATATTCATCATCAAAACCACCACCACATAAACATGTGAATATTGCACGTTTCTATGTTTTGTAGTAAAAAAAAAAAAAACATAGGGGAAGATAAGTCTAGGGACTTTTAAGTGTCCGCTTCATATTCATCATCTCCAGCACAACCTCAACATATGTGAAAACTGCACATTTCTATGTTTTGTAGTAACATCATCAACCAATTAGTATGCAATGCACACGGGGCGGCAGGGTAGCCTAATGGTTAGAGCGTTGGACTAGTAACCGGAAGGTTGCAAGTTCGAATCCCCGAGCTGACAAGTTACATATTTATTTATTTATTTATTTATTTTACCTTTATTTAACCAGGTAGGCAAGTTGAGAACAAGTTCTCATTTACAATTGCGACCTGGCCAAGATAAAGCAAAGCAGTTCGACAGATACAACGACACAGAGTTACACATGGAGTAAAACAAACATACAGTCAATAATACAGTATAAACAAGTCTATATACAATGTGAGCAAATGAGGTGAGAAGGGAGGTAAAGGCAAAAAAGGCCATGGTGGCAAGGTAAATACAATATAACAAGTAAAACACTGGAATGGTAGTTTTGCAATGGAAGAATGTGCAAAGTAGAAATAAAAATAATGGGGTGCAAAGGAGCAAAATAAATAAATAAATGAAATACAGTTGGGAAAGAGGTAGTTGTTTGGGCTAAATTATAGGTGGGCTATGTACAGGTGCAGTAATCTGTGAGCTGCTCTGACAGTTGGTGCTTAAAGCTAATGAGGGAGATAAGTGTTTCCAGTTTCAGAGATTTTTGTAGTTCGTTCCAGTCATTGGCAGCAGAGAACTGTAAAGAGAGGCGGCCAAAGAAAGAATTGGTTTTGGGGGTGACTAGAGAGATATACCTGCCGGAGCGTGTGCTACAGGTGGGAGATGCTATGGTGACCAGCGAGCTGAGATAAGGGGGGACTTTACCTAGCAGGGTCTTGTAGATGACATGGAGCCAGTGGGTTTGGCGACGAGTATGAAGCGAGGGCCAGCCAACGAGAGCGTACAGGTCGCAATGGTGGGTAGTATATGGGGCTTTGGTGACAAAACGGATTGCACTGTGATAGACTGCATCCAATTTGTTGAGTAGGGTATTGGAGGCTATTTTGTAAATGACATCGCCAAAGTCGAGGATTGGTAGGATGGTCAGTTTTACAAGGGTATGTTTGGCAGCATGAGTGAAGGATGCTTTGTTGCGAAATAGGAAGCCAATTCTAGATTTAACTTTGGATTGGAGATGTTTGATATGGGTCTGGAAGGAGAGTTTACAGTCTAACCAGACACCTAAGTATTTGTAGTTGTCCACGTATTCTAAGTCAGAGCCGTCCAGAGTAGTGATGTTGGACAGGCGGGTAGGTGCAGGTAGCGATCGGTTGAAGAGCATGCATTTAGTTTTACTTGTATTTAAGAGCAATTGGAGGCCACGGAAGGAGAGTTGTATGGCATTGAAGCTTGCCTGGATGGTTGTTAACACAGTGTCCAAAGAAGGGCCGGAAGTATACAGAATGGTGTCGTCTGCGTAGAGGTGGATCAGAGACTCACCAGCAGCAAGAGCGACCTCTTTGATGTATACAGAGAAGAGAGTCGGTCCAAGAATTGAACCCTGTGGCACCCCCATAGAGACTGCCAGAGGTCCGGACAGCAGACCCTCCGATTTGACACACTGAACTCTATCAGAGAAGTATTTGGTGAACCAGGCGAGGCAATCATTTGAGAAACCAAGGCTGTTGAGTCTGCCGATGAGGATGTGGTGATTGACAGAGTCGAAAGCCTTGACCAGATCAATGAATACGGCTGCACAGTAATGTTTCTTATCGATGGCGGTTAAGATATCGTTTAGGACCTTGAGCGTGGCTGAGGTGCACCCATGACCAGCTCTGAAACCAGATTGCATAGCAGAGAAGGTATGGTGAGATTCGAAATGGTCGGTAATCTGTTTGTTGACTTGGCTTTCGAAGACCTTAGAAAGGCATGGTAGGATAGATATAGGTCTGTAGCAGTTTGGGTCAAGAGTGTCCCCCCCTTTGAAGAGGGGGATGACCGCAGCTGCTTTCCAATCTTTGGGAATCTCAGACGACACGAAAGAGAGATTGAACAGGCTAGTAATAGGGGTGGCAACAATTTTGGCAGATAATTTTAGAAAGAAAGGGTCCAGATTGTCTAGCCCGGCTGATTTGTAGGGGTCCAGATTTTGCAGCTCTTTCAGAACATCAGCTGAATGGATTTGGGAGAAGGAGAAATGGGGAAGGCTTGGGCGAGTTGCTGTTGGGGGTGCAGTGCTATTGACAGGGGTAGGAGTAGCCAGGTGGAAAGCATGGCCAGCCGTAGAAAAATGCTTATTGAAATTCTCAATTATGGTGGATTTATCAGTGGTGACAGTGTTTCCTATCTTCAGTGCAGTGGGCAGCTGGGAGGAGGTGTTCTTATTCTCCATGGACTTTACAGTGTCCCAGAACTTTTTTGAGTTAGTGTTGCAAGACACATATCTGTCGTTCTGCCCCTGAACAGGCAGTTAACCTACTGTTCCTAGGCCGTCATTGAAAATAATATTTTTTTCTTAACTGACTTGCCTAGTAAAATAAAGGTAAAAATAAAATAAAACACTGATGTTACTACAAAACATAGAAATTTGCAGTTTTCACATATAGTTGAAGTCGGAAGTTTACATACACTAATGTTGGAGTCATTAAAACTCGTTTTTTCAACCACTCCACAAATGTCTTGGTAACAAACTATAGTTTTGGAAAGTCGGTTAGAACATCTACTTTGTGCATGGCCAAAGTCATTTTTCCAACAATTGTTTACAGATTATTTCACTATCACAATTCCAGTGGGTCAGAAGTTTACATACACTATGTTGACTGTGCCTTTTAAACAGCTTGGAAAATTCTAGAAAGTGATGTCATGGCTTTAGAAGCTTCTGATAGGCTAATTGACATCATGAGTCAATTGGCAGTTTACCTGTGGATGTATTTCAAGGCCTACCTTCAAACTCAGTGCCTTGACATCATGGGAAAATGAAAAGAAATCAGCCAAGACCTTAAAAAAAAATTGTAGACCTCCACATGTCTGGTTCATCCTTGGGAGCAATTTCCAAACGCCTGAAGGTACCACGCTCATCTGTACAAACAATAGTACGCAAGTATAAACACCATGGGACCACGCAGCCGTCATACCACTAAGGTTACACGTTCTGTCTCCTCGAGATGAACGTACTTTGGTGCGAAAAGTGCAAATCAATCCCAGAACAACAGCAAAGGACCTTGTGACGAGGCTGGAGGAAACGGGTACAAAAGTATCTATATCCACAGTAAAATTAGTCTTATATCGACATAACCTGAAAGGACGCTCAGCATGGAAGAAGACACTGCTCCAAAACCGCCATTAAAAAAGCCAGACTACGGAATACTTACAAGATAGCTTTGACACATGCTGTTTGGGCGAAATGGGCCGATCTAGGCAATGCCTGAACAAAAATACAATTTTATTGGGCAAATTGTACAACAATTTCATAGGTTTTACTGAGTTACAGTTCATGTAAGGAAATCAGTTAATTGAAATGAATTAGGCCCTAATCTATGCACTTCACATAACTGGGAATAAAGATATGCATTTGTTGGTCACAGATACGTAAATAAAACATTTTTTAAAAGGAACCAGTTGGAGAGAACCATGCAGCACGACATCTCCTTCGCATAGAGTTGATCAGGTTGTTGATTGTGGCCTGTGGAATGTTGTCCCACTCCTCTTTAATGTCTGTGTGAAGTTGCTAGATATTGGTGGGAACTGGAACACACCGTACACCGATCCAGAGCTTCCCGAACATGCTCAATGGGTGACATGTCTGGTGAGTATGCAGGCCATGGAAGAACTGGAACATTTTGCACATCCAGGAATTGTGTGCAGATCTTAGACATGGGTCCGTGCATTATCATGCTGAAACATGAGGTGATTGTGGCGGATGAATAGCATGACAATGGGCCAGGATCTCGTCACGGTATCTCTGTGGATTCAAATTGCCATCGATAAAATGCAATTGTGTTCGTTGTCTGTAGCTTATGCCTAAACATACCATAACCCCACTGCCACCATGGGGCACTCTTTACAATGTTGACATCAGCAAACCACTCACCCACACAATGCCATATATACGGTCAGCCATCTCTACCCGGTACAGTTGAAACTGGGATTCATCCATGAAGAGCACACTTCTCCACTGTGCCAGTGGCCATTGAAGGTGAGCATTTGCCCACTCTGTTACGACTCTGAACTGCCGTCGGGTCAAGACCCTGGTGAGGACGACGAGCACACAGATGGGCTTCCCTGAGACGGTTTCTAACAGTTTGTGCAGAAATTTGGTTGTGCAAACAGATTCATCAGCTGTCCAGGTGGCTGGTCTCAGACAATCTCACAGGTGAAGAAGCCAAATGTGGAGGTCCTGGGCTCAGCACTGTCTACTTTTTCCTTTTTTCAAATTGATGGCATCTTGGAGCTAAAATGGGGATCATGTATACTGTGCTAATGGGATTCATTTTTTTTTTGTTAAATGGAGAGCAATGTGCACTACGGCAAACAACTATGTACTATATTGAATTGATCATCAAACACTATTTGATAAATCTTTTTGGCCTGTCTTTTTCTCACCAGTATGAGGCAGTGGGCCAGGAGGGAAGCAGAAAGGTTGATCACACAGAGGGAGGCTGCAGGTCTTCTTCTTATGGAGGAGAACTACTATGACCCAAGCAAGATTGTGCTACCAGGAGCCGGAGAGGAGTAGGATGTACTATAAGAAGCTGTTCACTGAATGTTTATTTCTAACTTTTTTCTTGTCAGTAAAATGTAATAAATGTCTTCCACACCATTGATCATTATTTTGTAGTCAAACTGAATAGCCCATGTAGCAACTGACTATTGATGACAATGAAATAGTATGATAGTCAAATTACTGCAGTAATTGCTCTGCGAGCCCCTTGTACCTGCCCTGGGCTATATCTCCAATGGATGACACCACAGCAGTGAAAGTGTAACATCATCATGCACCACCTGCAAAGAATATTACAGTAGGAGACACCATCTCCAGGAAGTCTGGAATACATTGACAACACAATGATGGCATGGGTGCACAGTAGTCATCAGCAATGTGCTGGTTATTGACAAATTT